>NW_024374923.1:30347-74255 GCF_014805655.1 Passer montanus | reverse complement strand
GGCGGCAGCCGGCCCTGCCCACCCGCCCTGCCACCAACTTGGGACTCGTCGGGCTCCCCTCGCCTCCCTCTCCCGGCTTTGCTTTTATTTCCCCCTCTTCTCCTTTCCCCCTCTCCTTTTCCCTCTTTTTCCTTTCCTTTTTTCTTTTCCCTCTTTCCTCTTCTTTATCTTTTCCCTTTTTCTCTCATTTTCCTCTCTTTCCTTTCCCTTTTCCTTTCCTTTTACTTTCCCATTTTTTTATCCTTTTTCCTCTCCTCTTTCTTCTCCCTCTTTTTCTCCCTTTTGCTTTCCTTTTCTGTCTTTTTTCTCTTCTTTTTTCCTTTTCTTTCTTGCTTTCCTTTTTCCTTTTTTTCCTTTCTCTTTTACGTTTTGTTTTTATTTTTTAATTGCAATTTATTCTTCTACACTTTATTTCTTTTTCCTTTACTTTCTTGTTTCATTTTCTTTTTCATTTTCTCTCTCCTTCTCTTTTTCTTTCCCCTCTCTCATTTAATTCCTCTGTTTCCCCATAATTGTATCTGTCCGCATCTTTCTTTCTTTCTTTCTTTCTTTCTTTCTTTCTTTCTTTCTTGTCTCTCTTTCTTTCTTTCTGTCTCTCTTTCTTTCTTTCTCTTTCTCTCTCTTTCTTTCTTTCTCGCTGTCTGTCTGTCTCTGTGCCTTGGGAGCGACTCCAGAGAGCAGAGCCGCCCGAGTCCCGGTCGGGCCGGGCCTGCCCCGCGTTTCCCTGGGATGCGGATGGTGTGAGCTGACTCGGCCCTTCCAGCCCGCCTCTGGACCGTGTGGATGCTCCCTGTCCCCGCTGGAGCCGGGTGCTGGTGCCGCCGGGCCCGGCCCGGGCGCTGCCCGGTGCTGCACACCCGAGGTCCCCGGTAGCAGCACTTGTGCCCAGTGCCCCGGCTGCTCGCGGCAATTCCCGTAGCCTAAGGCTGCAAGGGGAAAAAAAATCCTATTTGTCCCCTAAAGAGCATTCTACGGAAGAGTGATGCAAAATCACCCTGAACAATTTTTACCTTGTGCTGTCTGTGCCCGTGTGTTTTACTGTGGGGAACTCTGTTTTCCTTGACGTGGAAAAACGGGATCATGCGAAAATTAATTTTATTTTAATTACGAATCTTAGCTAAAGAGGAGGTTGGTCGTCTACCTGCAACGGTGTTTCCTTCTATTTCTAAATAATCCCTTGTTGCTCTGAATTGTTTTAGTTTAAATTATAAATCTGCTGAATACATTTGGAGAAAGGGCGCGCAGGATATTGCCTCGCATTAACTTTGGCACAACCACAAGAAGAGCACCTCCGGGAAGCTCGAGTTAAATCTCTGAATTTTTTTTTCTTTGTCCTCTTGTCACTTCGCAAATATTCTAAAAGAAGGAAAAAAAAAGAAAAAGAAAAAAAGAAGTGTTTTCCTGCTGTTTGCAGGGGAGCCAGCGAGCGCTCGGCCGCCAGCCCCGCACGGCCGGCCCCGCAGCCCCGGCCGCGCCCAGGCTCGGCTCCGGAGAGGGGGGAGCGACTCTCGAAGAGACCGATTTGCATTTGAATTAGGGGGGAGAGAAACGCTAAACTGCTTTTGTAAGCGCCGAGGCAGGCGCGGAGCGGAGCGGCCCCGCTGCGTGTCCAGCACCCAAGGGAGCCTCTTTTCCTCCCTCCCTCAGAGGGGAAGGTGCGGGGGCAGGGGCGGGAGCTCTCCCCCGGCCCGGACTCGCTGCCTCCCTCCTGGCAGCGTCCCGAGGGAACTCTGCCAGGCCCGGGCACCGGCAGCGGCGGCAGCTCCGGCCGCGGGTCCGCGCTGGCGGGGAGCGGGCCCCGCGCTCGGCTGGGAGCTCGCCGCCCGGCACCTCTCGGCTTGCTCTCTAGCGGAAGCAAAACAAGATTTTCCACCAGCACAAGAGCTCTTCCACCCTTTCTACAGTAAGAAACTGACAGCATATTGAAAAAAAACGAGTGTTTATTTGGGGGTCTCCTCGTGCAACTTCTTCCCTAAAGATAGCGTCGCAGGCGGGATGGCGCCCAAAGGGCTGCCCCTGCATGAGAGACGGATTCAAAAGCAGACACCAGAATTACCTCCTCTCTGTCTTTAACAACCGAAATATTAGAAAATATTAATATTTGGTTCCTTTTCCATACTCAGCTTCTGTTTTCCCTAAGCTAGAGCAGCCAGTCCCTAAGCTAGAGCAGTCAGTGCCTAAGCTGAAGTAGCGAGGCAAAGTAACTCAGGAGGCAGCCGGGGCTGAGCTGCGTCGCTCACGGGGACACCGTGAGCACCCCAGACAGCGGTGGGGGTGAAACCCACCCCAGCCACAAACTTCGCTGCCAGGGTGAGCGAGGCGCAGTGTGGAAGCGCCGCAGCCGAAGAGCTCCTTGAGCAGACGGGGTGCCTGACCGGACCCGCTGCAGCCGGGGCTGCTCACCAGTCCCGGCTGCATTTCACCACTTTCACGGGGTCTCATTCGCAGCTTCAGACGGAGCAACGACCAAACCCAGTAATGAAAGAGAGAGCTGCCGGCAGGGCTGAGAGGAGCAGCGAGCGGCCGGGGGGAAGATGCAGAGCCGCGAGAGGAGGGCAGATCCCTCGGAATCCCACCGGGGCCTCGGGGAAGCAGAGCCCCGGGGGCGGCAGGGCAGCAGGGACAGCGGGGTCCCGGGCTGCGAGGGGCGGGGGCTGGGGGCAGGGAGGGGCTGAAGTGCGATGGGGGGCCCGGCCTCCCTGGGAGGAAGTAAAGGAGACGTGGGAATGAATTCACAGGTACGCAGAAGAAGCGTCGTCAGAAAAAAAAAATAAAAGGGAAAAAATATTTTAAAAAAGCTAAAAAGCTGTATTGCTCGTTCGAGGCATAGGAAATACGAGTGCGGGAGCAGCTATGCCTCCAAAATTCACTTCGACCGGAATGGTCCCAGCGTATCTGAAAGGGAAAAAAAAAACCCAACCAAACCATAAGGACACCTAAAATTAAAAGGTCGAACATGCTTTGGCATTGCAGGGTCAGATGTTCTCCAGGCTGACGAGACAGGACCCGCAGTGCAGCATCGTGCCGCCCGCGGGTCCGGCTGCGCGGGTGCTGCCCTCGAGGGAAGGGCTGCTCTGCCCCACAGAGCTGCTCCAGCACCCAGCACAGAGACAGCGAACCCCACCTTGCCCAGCTTTCCCCCAAATAAGTCACCGCGGCTGTGAGAGGAGACTGAACTAAATGAAGCAGTCACTTTATTTAGCAAATAAAATATTTTGCCACTTCCATATGTTCCTCATTGCCAGCAAGCAGCCGGTGACTTTCCTGAAGTGGTGGATAGGTATATAGACACCTTTTTGTTGCAGCAGCACTGTAAAGCCACTGAATCATTTGTTGTCTGCCCTACATCGTGGGAAGGAGCTGAGCCAGGAAAGCATAATGTTCTTCTGGGCGCTAATTCGAACTCTTAATCAAGATCTGATTACCAAAAAGGAAGACAGAGCATAAAAACGCTATAAAGATTGGAATTTTTTTCTATCTTGGCCATAAGTCACCCCGCAAATGTGTCCATTATGACATTCACTCTCGCAGGAAAATTGTGATGTTGTTGCAAGATTCCCTACAGCAGAGCTGCTGCCAATGATGATGAATAATCTCGGTCCATATGCTAGCTCTATACATCTCTACAGCACCAGCCTGCTCTCATCCTCTTTCTGCTTCCTCAAAAACACGGAATATTTGAAGAACAGTAAAAGTTAATTAAAAATAGTTAATAGGTTAATCAGACTTGGTCTTATATTTATCTAATGCAGAGCACTGATTCTTTAGTGATGTAGCCTGAGGCATTACCACGAGCCAAGAAAATGAATCAGACATTTAATGGAGATGTGGAAACGGAAATTTCTTGTAAGACTACAAAATCGGACGCCAATAATACACTAAAATATAATAAATTTATCATTAAAATTCCACGCATGAAATGCCATCCTGCGTCCTCTTGCTAGGCGATAAACTGAGACAAAGCTCGCCAGAAAATTTTTCAGGAGACGGGCCTTTGGGTACATCTCACCTGCTTTTTAGCATTCTTGTTCCAGAGTGTCTGCCCGCAGACCTCTGGTGACAGCTCGGGTGAGAGGTGGCACTTCGCGGGAGACCCCACTGCGGATCCCTGGGTGCTCTTCAGAGTGCCAAGGACCATGAAACGCTGCCAGCTCTCCCTGGGGGTGTGCTGGAGTGGCCCTAGGGCTGGCACCGCTCTGGGTCACTTACTTGTTCTGCCCGTGCAGGAATGGTTTGTGCGGGGAGCAGCTTTCCCTCTCCAGCGAGCCCTGCCTTCCCGGGGCTTCCAGTCACTTCTGAGGACACGCTCCCGTCACTTGGCCGCTCACTCTGTCCGAATTTCGCTTTGCATTTACACCGAAGCGTATCCAGAGTAACTGGGAGCGGAGGCTGGGATGAGTGGGAACAGGACACGGTCACTGCCTTTTCAAAACAGCTGCAAAGAGGAGGGTGTTGCAGGCTGCTGCCTGCACTCGCCTCTGTTACCACTTCAATATTTATTTTACTTTTTTAAAGTGAAATGCTCAAGCATTTTCTACATCCTCAGGAAGGCAAAATATTTTTCTCGTTTCTGGAACACTGAGAATATTTGCTGCTGAAGCGGAGTAGTTACTTTTACTTTTGGTTTGTGATCGTTGGTTCAGCCTGACCCCTGCTGGGGGAAGCCAGGAGGAGAGGATTGCGAGTGCAGAGCGTCTATCCAGAATCCACAGGTTCGCCTTCCTGGCGCAGTCCTGCTCCGAGCCCCATTCCCACCCCAGCCCCGTGCCCTGCTCAGGCTCTGCCCACGCTCCACGCTCCCCTCGGGGCAGTACAAGCCTTACCTGGAGTTTGTCCAGCTTCCACCTCCAGAACCTGTCACCACCTCCCTGTTACACTGCACTGTAGAAACGTCACATAGTGATTTAACAGTGCCACAGGGATGTGCTGCAGGTGCACCACCCCTCTGCTGGCATCCTGGCCCCAAAGCCCTGTGGCATTACTGATTACCAGCCCTCCGTCTATCCCGATTAGTGCACAACAGATTTCTCAACATTCCCATACCTGTGTATTCCCATGAGGAGCTACTAAATGCTGCAGCCAGCACAGATGTGCCCGTGATGGGACCTGGCACTCAGAGAAGGTATTTCCCTCTAACTTGCTTTGGGCAGAAGTCCTCGTGGTAGGGATGGCCCTTGTCTCCATCTGGGAGCAGCAGCAATGGGAATGCTGCTGACTCTGCACACCACAGAGGTGTGATGGCTGGTGAGAGGCCTCCTTAACTTCCAGCTGGGAATTCTGTGGGGACTGGATGCATGTAGCTGGTCAGCCCCAGGAAGGAAACTATTTTGGAAACCTGCTGTTAACAGTGATGCCAAAGTGTACCTGCCATAGGCCAGGTGTGCAGCAGCAAGAGACACTGGTGCTCCATCTCCTTCATTTGTCTTTGCATAAGGGCCTCTCTTCCGAAGTTACCTTCTTTTTCCCTTCCACTGAACATTTCTGCACAGAAGCTTCCCACTCTGCAGTGCGTGTGCATATGAGATGTGGATAAAGACATCAGTTTAAATCCAACAGAATCACCTGTCATCCCCAGCCCTGGCTGAGCAGCTGAACCTCCCAAGCACTTGCAGGGCAGTGAGTGCCCCCACAACTGTTGGATGTGGATCCAGGCACTGCCCCCACATCCACGTGAGGGATTTCTTGATGTGGATATCTATGGCTAAAAAGAATGTCTGGCTTTACTTTGGTTCCACATTAGCAGCAAAAATGTATGGAAATCTAATTGGCAAAGCTGGAGCTTTTATGCAGTTTCTTTCACTCTGTGAGACAAATATATGTACACTAGGCCATCACTGCTATTGATCTTTAAGCAGCCCCACCATGGAAATCAGCAGTGAGAGCTTTGCTTAGGAATTGTTGGCACAGGGTGGTCCAGTGTCAGGGAACTGAAAATCATTAAATTGATGATCTAAACGGGGGTGGGAAGGGGAAAGCAGTGGCGATGGCTATCATTATGTGCATAATTTTATGATTTTTAGAAAACCGTATTTCAGCATTTTCCATCACATCAAAGGCTGACAGGGCCGCATTGATTAGCAGATTCAGCCCAAAGGATGGAGAAAACCACTGATGGAGGTGTGTACTTCGTACCACGACTTTGTTTAAGGGAAGATCTTGCTTTCTCCGTTTCTGTCTCAGTGTAACCGAAAGGAGCCGAGGGACGCGGGCGGTGTCAGGAGCACCGGGAGCTCGGGGAGCAGGGCTGGCTCCCGGCGCTGCCGTGCTCGCTCCGGCAGCTCCACCTAGCGAGGAGTGCTGGCCGGCCGCTGGAAACCACAGCAAGGCACAAATTCATCTGGGCACTCAGAAAAGAGAGGGTGCTCCTGCCTGCCCCATGCCAGCGGAGGCTGTTGTGCAGTAATGGCAGGGGCAAGAGCATCTCCCAGGATGGGTCAGGCTTGGAGCTTCCGCTGGTGCTTTTGGTGTGCAGAATTCCTGCCTTTGGGACTTCCTGGGGCAGAACAGCCTGGCAGTACACTGAGCAGCAGGAAAGAGTTACTTCCCTCCCTCGTGAAGGGATGTGGTGGCTTCTGTGTGGCACGACACACGACAGGGGCAGCAGGCTCTCAGCTGGGGAAGCACGGCATGGCTGGACCTGCTCTCCAGAGGGGTGAGGGAGCTGCTGAGGAAGCAGGAGAACCACTGGTCGGATTTTACTGTAAGAAGCTGAATCCTTAGGGAAACTGTTCAGTCTTTTAGGGTGTTTTTCCCCCTTGCTTCTTCCTCTCTAGTGAAGGATCAGAAATGTAGACCACTAAAAAGCCTGCATCCAGAAGGGACAACTTCCCACAGTGCAAGTTTGAATCCCAGTTCTTGCCTCAGTTTGCAGTGGCAACGGCAAGAACTCCTGGGCTAAAGCATACTGCTGTTTCTTGCCTGACAGAGGAAAATGTCACTTTTCTACATGTTTCTCATTCCTCTCTATCAGCTCCTGCTCTGATTACATTCACACTTTCTTTTTCATCTCTCACAACCAGTGATGTCAAGTCACGTTGTGCAGCTTGCATGAACATCTAGTGGCCCTGGGGACAGGGCAGCAGGGAATACTTGGCTATAATAAGATACCCAGGTAATTTTTTCCAGTACTATCTTTGGCTAGGTGTCATGAGGGCACGAAGGATGCTGTTCAGAAAGCACTGTGCTAGTACAGCAGCTGGGTAAAACTGAATCTTCTTGTGCTTGCAAACAGGGAATTTCTTTAGTTTGCAATTACATGGGGAAAAAAAATCACCTGGATCAAAGAGTGAGTGAGCCTGAAGATATGGTTCTGGACTTTCTCCTGTTTTGACTTTACACTGCAGGCTTTAGGTAAGCAGACAATAGAAGCAATAGAAAGCCACTTGCTATGGTTGCTTTCCATTCCCATTTTGGGTCCTGCTCTTCTGGCAGTAGCTGACTGAGGACCAGCCAGTTTTGTCACAGCCCCCAAAAGAGTTAAAAATGTTAAAAGGCAGAACTGATTCCTCTTCTGAGCAGCTAGTACCCATTCCTCCTGGTGTTACAGACCCATCCTTCATTGTGATCAAGTCAGGCAGCCAGTTGGGGGGCTTGGGGGATAGGCCCATAGGTGGAGCCTGGATGCCTTTGCCCATTTAGCACAAAAAGCAAGTCTCTAGAAAAAGCTTTCCAGGATCAAGTGCTTTCCCAATAAATCTGGCATTTTTGGGTAAGAAAAAGAGGAATAAGAAGAACTTCCTGGGAGCTGCTTCTGCATGTGCTGGTGACTTAGGGAGAAAAAAAGTGAGATCAGGAATGGGGGTGCTGTGGCATATATCCAGAAGTCACTGGTGAGGATTTATTGAGAGGCTTTCAACCACAAACCTGGAAAAGCAGACAAAAAAAAGAGAATAGGCCATAAGTCTCTGTCTTTTGAAGCTCACTTTGTCTTGACTCTTCAAGTACGGGGAAGATGCTTCTCTCAACATGTATCCCCCCAGTAAAAACCTCAGGATCTCATGTAACACAGTTCCAGTCCAAAGGGTTTGGAGAAAGATGGAAGAGATGTATAACCAGCTGGTCATTTCTAGGGTATTTTTATGGCTACACCACTAGAAGGTAACTTTCAGAGAATGTGCCTGAGTATGTAGGAACACCTTTGTAAAGTACAAGATGTACTTCAGTCTGAAGACTACCACAGTAAAGTGGCAGCAAACCAAGACTTTACAGGGCAACCTCTGCAGATTGTAACTGTAATACTTGGCTTAATTGCATCCTGTCGGCTGCTCACCACTTATAAAATACACTCTGAGTGGGCCATAATGCTCCTCCTGTCCCTTGAGATAAGATAGTTAGATGGTATTGCTGGCAAAACAGAGTGATATTTCATAAACTGCTAAAAATCAATGGTGATATGCCTGATCATACCTTAGATGAACTTTTCTCATGAACTGAAATGTAATAGAGTGGGTAATACTGGAGCTCAATTAAATGAAATGATATAAAACTTATTGAAAGCAACACAAAGAGGAGGGGAGCAAATCCACTGGCAGAGAGCAGAGTGCAAGCTGTGCTCCATGCACCACAAATCCAGTAAACAGTAAATACCTCCTATGGAAGCTACTCTGACCTGAGACTGGGAGATATTGCTGAAACTATCAAAGAGCTTTTGCCTCGGCCTAAGATGGCAAAATTCCCACCGATGGGACCAGGGCTCAGCCTCATATCTGGCCTGTGGGGGAGCACGTGAGAGTTGCCTGATGATAAAATGGGGATTGCTCATAGTGTGGTAGGAAAGCTCATTCCCAGAGAATCTGTCCATCAGAGAGCATCGTGGTCTGCTCAGTTACACAGGAGGAGCCAGAGCGACCTGGGATTGAAGAGGGCAGTGAAGTCTGGGCACAAACACGGCTGCCTTGACGTCCTACAGAAGGGATTATCTCTTGCAGCTGGCTGTAAATTGCAAGCAGTTGTGGTGTTAAGGCTGGTGCCAACCATATATGTGTTAGCAAAAATGGCCTCCACCTCCAGGGAAACCGCTGGGAAGTGGCACTGGGAACAATCACTTGGCTTGGCCAAGTTTCTCCTCACAAGAAGGTGTTGCCAGACAGAGTGATGGGAGCTGTGTAGGAGGCAATCACTCTCCTCTTCCTTCCTCCTACCCTTCCTGCTGCAGGCTGTGGGTTAGGGCTCCTGACCTTGTCCTGTGAGGGATCAGGAGCAGCAGGAGTCTCCACCAGGCTCTGAAGGTGCTGGGGAGCTACCGTGCGTGGGGTCACCTGAAGGAGCTGTGGTGTATCTACTGAGGCCTTTTAAAAAGCATCTTATGCAACTTTTTGAAGAATGGTTTGCTTTTCAGTCCTGCCCAAAGCACGCAGGGGTAAACTAGTTTCTCCAAATACTTTAGACTGAATTTGTTGGGGGACAGCTGATTCTGCCAGTGCTACATTTTGTGGGACTTGACTAGAATGGAGCCAGCTCCTCTATTTTCCCTGGCAGCCACCTGTGTTTGACAGAGTGGTGCCATTTGTCCCTTTAAACAATCCAGTGGTTACCCCTTCAGCCTTTCCCAGTTGGAATTGTAAATGTATAGTCCTTACCCCTGCCAAGTCTGTTTCCTCATCAGGCTTGTCTCCACCTTTTTCCGTGCCCACAGCTGCTTGCAAAAAGAAGAGTTGCAAGTTATGGCATTCCAAAAGGAGGTTTGTATGACAAGAAAGACTCTGCATGGACAGTATAACACATAGTGCACGTGCGATTGCACAAGGAGGGTGTGTTGCCATTTCATGGCATGTTCAGACAGCCTCAACAAGCTCAAGAATTAATTTCATGTCTAATGCAAAACAGCAGCTTGCCAAGTACCCACCACAAATGAACCCTGTTTTGGTTTCTTTGTTTTTGGAAAAAGTATGACCATCCCTGGGATTATGATAGGAATAAAGGAAAAAGAATAACTCAGTAACTGTGCAATACTCAGTCACTTGGACCAAACAGAAGGTGACAGCTGCCTAGGGCAAAGGTTTCTGCTGGCAGAGCTTTCACAGTGGTCACTAGATTATGTTCCTCAGACTTTGGTGCATAACTTGGAAATAATGAGGTCAGTTTGTTTTGTTGCTTTGTTTTTTCTGGCATACAAGTGGCCTATTTTATAAAGTTCAAATGTACAACTAATAAGCAAATAGTCAACCACAAATGCCACAGACTACAAGGTTTTTATGCCAGACCAGCAAATGAAAAGAGATTACACGACATATTAACTAAACACAAAAGAACAATTCAGTGCTGTCAGTAGATTTAAATTACTAAAATATAGACATGTATGCTCTCTTCAGGATGCCTTGGCAAAGTATCACTGGCTTTTGACCACTGTTAAAACCAGTAAGACAGTATTAGAGCTCATGCTGTGTTCATTTAAAGGGGGAAAAGCAGCTTCTTTATTGACTCACACAAGCCCATATTTCAGTGCAGCTTTCCCTTTTTCTAGCATCTGAGTCTAGTGCCTAGAGCTGGAGGAGGATTCATCCCAGAGTGCACAGGTTGTGTAACAACGAGCTTCTGACCTGGAATTTCAGCTTTAAGCATATCCTGAGCACCTGGGCTCCCATGCACTGCCTGAAAACAGCACCAGGCAGTGTTTTGCTTCTCTTGGTTTCATCAGGGGAGCACAGGGTATTAATAGCTAGGCTTGTGCTTTGGAGAGCAATCATGCAGCTTGATTGAGGCTGTTGTATTGCTGTTTCCTCTGCTTCTTTCTGACTTGGGGTTATCCTCTTTAAAATGATTTAGGGATGCAAAAAAATTATAAATTGATTGAATGCAGCACGTTACAATATTGTTCATAATTAATATTATTTAAGAGGATACTGAACTGTTGCTGACAAGGCCTGACATTGCTATCTGTGCTGACCAGAAGGTATCAACATTTTCCACTTGTCTCACTTCTGTGCATTAGTAGGAATCGATTAAAAAGAAACCCCAAACCCTGCAAACCACTTCTGTTTCTGAGACTGCTGGCAATAGGGATCCTCAGTGTTACAACTGCAGACGTGCCGTTCTTTCCAACACATTTTGAGACAGATACTTTCTGTTCCCCAGGTTCTGAGCAGACAGGGAACCAGCTCCTTCCATTTCCTTCTGCTGCTGCAGCCATGAAGCAGCTCCACTCCGCCTCTTCTCCGTGCAAAGGGCTCACTGCTGCTCGGTGGAGACAGCAGCAGCTCCACGCCGGCTGCCTGTGCAGGAGGCTGGGTGCAGCTTGTGTAAGGGCTTATATAACTCTTCTAATGTCAGGGCTCCGGTTTGGCGTCTGCCTGCAGAAAACTCCTCCTTTTGTACGTACGTAGGTCGAGGCACAGAGCAGAGCAGCTCCGGGCTCAGCCAGCAGCGGACGAGGCAGAGCTGCCTGCTGTGGATAAGCAGAGTGCAGGGCAGGGGACAGCATAGGCAGGTGCTGTGTCCTAACTTGGGGCAGCTGGAGAAAGGGCAGGGATTTGCTTGTTAGAGGCTTCCCTGTGCTGCAGATAAGGTTAAGTCGGTAGATGAGGTTTGGGTTGTTTACTGGCAGCTTTGAGCCACTAAATTAATGTGGGAATACAAGGCAACACAGAGCAGCAGAAACCTCTGAGGTCTCGCACGTCAAGATGCTGAAATCCACCCAGGTGAGGTGATAATATTTGAATATCAGGAGAGTTGTCAGCTGACATGCTAATCCCTCTGTCCTGGGAGCACATGGAAGCCTCTGCCACGCATTGTGAAACCATGCCTGGTCACAACATTTGGAGAAGTGATGTTACATTCCAGCCAGTGTAGTTACTTGCCCCAAAGGAACCTGAGTAACAGGGTGTTGACTTGAAAATTCCCATCCAACCAGTCTAACCAGGTACTAGGCTGCCATGGCTGCAAGGTGCTGCAGCTGAGATGCAGGACAACCACACTCCCACGATCTGCTTCATCCACAAGCCCCCTGCCCCACAACTCTTCTGGGAGCCCCTTGCCTCTTTCCTCTGAGCTGGAGAGGCTTGAAATGTTTTGCTGTGATACAATTGTTTTTGCTGTCCCTTCTTGCATTTCTGAGCACTCCGTGGGTGAAAAGGTACGTGACAGCAGCAGGAACACCTGGCTGGGAGAGAGGAGCAAAGCTGGGGCTGGATTCCTGCCTGATCCCACTGGGGCCTAATCCTTGTTTTTAATTTTCTCTCCCAGTGGCCCTGCCCAGAAGACTGTTCACTCCTCACCCCAATGTCACCAGTTGTTCATTGCTTGCTGCACACTGACTCATCTTCTTGAATTTGCCTTGCCTCTGCTCATTAATATCCATCAAGTACTTCACCTTTTCCTTCTTTGACATTATTGCTACTTTTTCCCAACACACCATTTGCTAAACAAATATTTTTTTCCTCTCAGCTTTTCTAAACAAATTGTCTTCCCCTTCACCATTTAGGTTAAGGATGGAGCACAGATGTAGAAGAAATGGAGGTTCTTACTCTTCTCCTAGATGAGATGTAAAGATCTGCCTAATGATCTTTAAGCAGGTATTGAAGCATAGTCTCTGTCTCATCGACCACAGAAAGGTTTTTTTTTTCTGTGGGAAAAGAAATCTGGTCATTGTAGCCCTATATTTTCCACTCCAGGTTTACCAGGAAGGGCTGTAACAAGGCATGCACTTCTTCAGCTAGACCCAGCTGCTACACGGTGCCCATGGGGCAGTTGGTGTCCACCTCAATCCAGGCTACTGATGAAGGTATGGGACCTGCATGCTGGGGGAACAGCCTGGCTGGCTGCTCCACATGCTCAGCAACCATGGGCAGCAAAGGTGTGGGGACCACACAAACCACTTCTTCTTCTCTCTGCACAGAGAAAATGCACGTTTATGCTTTCCCCCCAGACAGCTCCTCCCATGTGCAGGGCCAACAGGCTAAATGCACACCTTGCACTTGAAGCAAGGGAAACTGGTTTCTTCTCAGAGCTTTGCTGGGGGAACACTCCCAAGCGAAAACTCAACAGGAGAAACATATTGAAAAAGGAGAGAGTGGAAAGGATGCCTCATTACTCATCAGGGTCCCCTCTGCTCACCCTCTATGGTTTAGGTTTCTGACCTGCAGGGGATGTTTCCCACCCTCTCATATTCTGAGCAAGGAGAGATGAATTTTTCCAAATCAATTTACCCCATAGTATTTAGCTTATGGAGAAATACATCAAAATTTTACTTACAAGAACGAAGTGTTGGCGAGGCCTGGCCATATCACTGACCTGCAGTGGGCTGCTGCTTTCACCTTTCACATTATGTCACCAAGGGACACAATGCCAGAAATTGTGCTTTCTGTGGCCTGTCTGGCCTGGCTTTGGGTCTCTGCTTTGCCTTGTGCTGGACCAGCCCTTCTCTTAGCACATCACATTTTTGCAGGTTTTTTTGGGGATGCTGCAGACACAATACCCCCTGACACTGTCAGCAGTGCACAGGTAAAATCTTTCACACAAATGGCTGTTTTTCTGAAATACTGGGGTGTCCCCACTTCCTGGCAGAAAGACTGGAATTGTTTTACTAATGTCATAATGCATGTCCTCCCACAGCATCAGTTCTGAGCCACGGTGTTTACATTAAAAACATACCAAGCATACTTTTGGAGGGACATAATAATAATCTTGTTTATGTAATAAAAAAAAAAAAAGAAACAAAGAAACAAGACCAGTCAAGGTTGGTGAAGCCAGTCACCATATGGAAAATGTAAATGATGGCAGGAGGGGTTCAGCACTGCCTCGCAAAAGGTGCTGGCCCAGTTTGCAGGCACAGTAAGCCGGTGTGTGGACATTGAAGTGACATCTAGACTGAATGTCTTTATGGGAATGCTAGCAGGCTACTGTTGCCATGGCCAGGACAAGAACAGCCATACAAAATTGGTGGAGTGGCACAAGCACCGATACAGGGCACTGCAGGAATTCAGCATGTGTAGCTGGCCTTGCAGAGCGCTCTTCTCAACTCGGAGCTCCCGTTTCTGTGCAGTCTGGTGGCACCACACTCGGCAGGGCACCCGGCATGGTGGGGCAGGGACAAGCCAAGCACCGCACCTGCCTCCGTAAATGGACATAGAGCAGGTGGGCATGAGCATCCCAGAAGGAAACAAAGCACTCCACAGACGCCAGCTCGGGCTGCAGCACGGGTTGGTTGATACGAAGTTGGCACCGGGGCTGCCTGGAGATGCCTGTCCCGGGCTCCCGGGGGATTCCACCGGCGGGCTGCAGGCACGCAGAGTCCCGTGGCCATTCTGGCATCCAGGAGAGAACACCCGGAGCTCCACGCTCGGGTCACGGCGCTTTGCGGGTACCCCCGGCCGCAGCCGCCCGGCCTGGGGCGGAGGGCACACACCGGGCCGGGCCGGGCCGGTGGTTCCCCGCCCCCGGGGGCGGTGCGGGCAGCGGGGCGGAGCGCCGGGCGCACCTGAGCGACACCGCCCCTCCGCTCCCGGGGCGCCGGGTCCGGCCGCGCCCCCGAGCTGCGGCGGCGCCCGCAGCTGGAGCGCCGCCTCCCCGGCGGCGGGGACAGCGCCGGGCTCCGAGCGGGAGGAGGAGGAGGCGAGGGGGAGGAGGAGGAGGAGGAGGAGGAGGAGGAGGAAGCAGAGGCGGCGGGCGGGCTCCGCGGCGCGGCCTCGGTGCCCTCCCCGTCCCGGTCGCGGTCCCGGCTGCGCCCGCTCCCGCCGGCCGGGCGCTGCGCTCCCGCGATGTCGGCGCGGCGGCGGCGGAGGGCGGCCACAGAGCAGGAGGAGGAGGAAGAGGAGGAGGAGGAGGCGGCGGAGGCGGGTAGCGACAAGGTGAGGACGCGCGGGGCGGCGGCGGCTTTTGGGGCAGGGGACAGCGGGACAGCGCTGCCGCCGCCACGGGCCCGCGGGCTCCGCGCTGCGCTGCTGGCCCCGGCATCCGCCACCCCCGGTCCCCGCCGGGCTGCAGCCGCGCTCTCGGGGGCGGCAGGAGGGAGAGGGCCGGGTGCCAGGTCAGGGGTTGTGTGCCCACGCGTGTTTTACACATAGCCGTTCCCCGTGGCGAGAGCGGAGCGGGGGCGGCCGGGCTCTCCCCGGGCCCGCGGCGAGAGCTCAGCGCCGGGGCTGCGTGCCGTGCCTCGCCTCCGGACTGGGAGCTGGTGCGGGATGTTACCCTCGCATCCCTCGGTCCCCCTGCCCGGTGGGATGGGGAGGAGAGCTGGGGGAAAAGGAAAAACCAGTTGGTTGAGATTAACACTTTAATACTGGAAATGAGATAGTAATGTTAATGAAAAGGGAGATGGCAAAAAGGCACATAAACCCAAGAAAGTGCAAGTGCTGCAGAATACAATTGCTTCACCACCGGCCCAAATGAGCAGCAATCAGCCTTTCTCAGCCAATACTCCCCAGGAGAGCCTTTGGCCAGGTCAGATCAACTGTTCTGGCCCCTCCTGGCTTCTTGTGCACCTCCTCAGAGGTGCATGCAGAGCATGGGAAGCAGAAAAGTCCTTGACTTGGGCTCAGCGAAGCCAACACATCAGTGCGTTATCAACATTATTCTCCTGCTAAATCCAAAACACAGCACTGTAGTAGCTACTAGGAAGAAAATTAACTCTATCCCAGATGAAACTGGGACGCGGGCCCAGGCCAAGAGCACGCTTCAGTGTGGTTGGGCCAGTCCAGTAGCAATGGAGCTAACTCAGAACAGTGATCTGCTCCATTTAAAGAAGCATTTCCTCAGCAACTCTTTCTGCTTTATGGCCTGTTAAGTGATAGGCATTCACCTCTGGCCTGGAAAGGACTTACAGTATGACATTTCTGCTAAGGCAAGAGGTTTTTGAAATACTAAGTCTATGCATCAGGTTCATTACAGTGGCAAAACAGCCACAGTGCTGTTCTTTTGTTTGCTGTGGAGTTAAGCCTTATCTCTACAAAAGCTAAGCACATCACCACACTGCAGCTGCTGATTGTCTGAATAAAATGAAAGTTGGGTAACTGGAATTAAAGTTTAAAAAGAGGCTTTCTGGTGACTAAATTGAGGTAGCAATATGTGTGTTTTTACTTGAATCAGTAACTGCTTAAACTTGCATGGGTGTCGATGTTGCAGAGTGTGTAGTCTGCCTTAGGCATTGTGGCAAGGAACTGGAAAGTGAAACTCAAGACTTTTTAATCCATGCATTGGTTGCTTTAATTCAAAGCCAATGAATTTGCAAATTTGTAGTGCTGTGCTGCATTGAGAGCTGTGATCACACAAGGTAATGTTTAGACTATAGCTGTGCACAGTATTTCTCTGTAGATGAGAATTAACTTTTAAACATCACTTTTCTCATCACACTGTTCTCCACAAGCTGCTTTTTCTGTGGAGATACTCTGGTTTGCTTTATTTTGCAGAGTAAGTTTATTTCTGAGGTGTGCAGTGAGCTGCCTTTAAAGAATTCTTGCCATTCAAAGCCCCTGCTACCCAGACCTCCAAAGGGTGCCTCTAATCTTGGTTTACCTGTGTGACTTTCAGAGAGGAAAATGCTGTTCTTACTTACAGGCCTACTGTGGTTTTACTCCAGCTGCTCGTGAGCTTTAGTGTTCCATCCCCTTTCAGATGGTGTGGAGCAGACAGGAGGCTGGTGCTGTGCGTGCAGCCGGGATGCTGCTCACAGGAGATGGATTTCAGCGTGCAGACGTTTGTGTTCACAGGAACAACAGATGTGGAAAGCCTTTTCCACTGCACAGGACACTTTCTCCTGGGTTATTTGTGGGATCCTCTGTGTTCCCACTGGAGTTGTTTAACCTATCTGCAGTGTGCCCAGCACTGGTGACCCTTGTTGTGGCTCACAAGTGACAGCAAGGATTTTTGATTTTACATATTAAGCTGGCTTTAGTGCCCTTGGTGACTGTAGAGATAAACCAGTATTTTGTACTGAGGTTTCAATCAGTGGTCACAATTTGGGACTCTGTTTTGAATATGAGTGCACACATGTGTGTATGGTGTAGGTGATTTGATGAGTAGCATCTGGTCATCAGGATTCACAGGTGTCACATTATGCAGTTTCCTAGATGGTTATCACTCTGCTCCATATCTTGCCTGGACTTTACAGCGAGTGGATACTTTTATTGTCCTCTGGCTATTTTGGGATGACCTTTTTTGGTGTGGTGATCCTGTATTTGGACTCAAAACTGGTTCTTTGGCTGGTAACTACTCAGGGTAGCCAGTAGGTTTGCACTGCTTTCTAGAATGCAGCTCCGAAACATCACCCTCTTCATCACTTCTGATGAAGGAGAAAGCTTCTTTCTTTGGATTGTATGTGCTTCATTCTGCTTCTGCTCTTGTTGGCCCAAACTAAGCCTTCCATTTATATAAAGGCAACATGCACCTTCTTTTGCCCACAGAGAAGCCTTCTGTGTTTATTGAAGAACTCCAGAAATACTAAATATGTTTGAAGGTTTTTCTGTATTCTACTTTGAGCCCTGTTTTCAGTGTGCTATCTGGTACTTTTCATGTTACACTTCCTATGTTCACAGATGCTCATTTCCTACTGAATTTAAGTGAAGCTGTTGGGGATTTTCTTCCTCATTTGCATGCCTTTATATCACTAATTGGAAACAACTGGTAGCTATTTCTGTATTGATGTTGTTTCAAAGGAAAGCTAAATTCCTTGGCTGTGTATGAAGGGATGTGATATACCCTTTGTGAAAGTTTCTTGAAATTCCCAAGCTCTGCAAGTCTTAGCATCTCCAGTTGCTCACTACCTTGTTGAGCTGGTGACATTTTGCAAAATTGCTGTGAACATGCCTTTTCCATGTAGGGCCCTGCAATTTCACAAGTTTGTTGTTTTCTTTGTATTGTCCTGTGGCATACAGGAGTGATTTTTTGGTTGTCACTTTCTTACTTCCTGCTCCTTGCCCTGTCTGCTCTTTCCCTAAGAATGTCTGGTCAAAGTGCCTTCATAAATACTCTGTGAGCATTGGGGGAAAGAGGAATGACTTGGCATTCAGATGCTGATCTTCATGTGTTCATGATTCTTTTAAAATTTCAATTGTTTGCTTTCTTTGCTAAAAAGCAAGGGACAGTGCTTTCAAATGCTTCCCAAAAAAATTAGCATATCCTGGAAGTAATCATACAGTTATTCTTCTTTGTACTGTACAGAGTTGTCAGAGTAGGACAGGGAGGGGAAATTGTGATTGTATTGCATTGCTGGCTGTTAATCATTTATAACTACAAGAAGCTTGGAATCACTCAATGCTGTTTCTCTTGTGGTATTGAAAAAGGTGTTTCTGTTCCATGGGATAGCCCTTCCAGGGAATCAATTGCCAGATAAGTTGCTCAGACCTGTGAAGGTCAGTTTGGCACTTGGAGCTTTGATGTCCAAAACCTCAGAAAGCTGATGGGAGATAATGAAATTCCTGATGGAAGTATAGCCTATTGTGGATCTGTCTGCCATGGATCACTTAGTTACTTCCTTGGGATTGCTTCTCTTGAAGGACCCCAAAAATGGATCAGTTTAATTTTCACAGAGAAGTCTAACCTCTATGCTTTCTGCTACAAGCATGGTAGTAATAATCAGGGCAGACTATTTCCAAGCCTCTGTTTTCTTGGTAATGGTGGTGAATTAGTACTAATGCAGAGAGAAAAGGGTCTGTAGTTTCCAGTCGTTGGTTCAGTATGTGCAGGTCTCTTGCCTGTGTTTCTGCATATGCCAGGCTTTAATAGCTTGGAAAAAAAGGTTTCGTTATTCAGGATCTTCTGATACTTTGATATCTTGGCTTCAGAGGAAGGTATCAAGGTACAACTAATTAAATACTCTACAATGTGTTCTAACTGAACTATTGACTTTTTACTATGGAACTTGTGAGAGAGGCTGCAGAAAGATCAAAGATGGAGAAGAAAACATACTTTGAGTAACGCTTACATTTATAAAATGAAAATAACTTGAATTCTTTTGCTCATTAAGTTTTTCTCATAAATTATTGGACAGTGGCTTCATTTTTTTGGTTGCTTTTCTTCTCAAAGAACATATTTGCTGTCTACTTAGGAGTTCCTTAAGGTGTCCTGGAAAAATGCCATACAAGAGGAACATTGCAAGTGTCTTTGTAACCAGAATAATTCTAGTGCGTGGTTTGCTTGGCATGTATTAATTGTAGTGGAGGGCATGTGGTACAAAATAGCAGTTCAGATGTGTGGCCTTTTAGATGATGAAAGACGGAGAGGTCCATTTTTCTCTCCATGACACACAGCTGTATTTCATGAGCTGTTGCAAAATAGCCGGCAAGAGAAATCCTCATGGAAGCCTAATTTATGGCAAGATGTCACATGTTCTGAATTCCTGGTATGGAGGCTCAAGCCCTCGACTGGCTGAGTTTCCCCCTTTGTATGGCCAAGTATTTGTGCTCTTGTAGAGAAGATTTAGCACAAGGATGAAAGTCTTGTCTTTTGACAAGACCATCTACCCCTTACAGACACTTTGTGTGTGAATCAAGCAGGCAAAGTGGCACACTCTCTGTATATAAATAAACAGCTCTGCCACCAGCAGTTTGAAAACTCTAGGAAAAAATCCAAACACCTTGGATAAAACACTTAATTTGGAGTTGGGGTTGAAAGGTTCCCGAGGCACTTAGGACAGTACAACCTGTGCTGGTCTCAATTAACCTTTGTATACCTCCTAAATACCTGCTCACGGTGTGGAACCCACAGCATTTCCCACAGACCTTCACAGCTCCTTGATGTTGCTGTGTACTGAGCTTGGCCACATCTCAAATCTGAAGAGCAGGAGAAGGAAGGGCTGTTTGGGTTTGTGCTGAACTCCAGAACTGCTTTACAAGGTCAAGCTGCGGTAGCAAGGCTCTTGATTCTTTTTTTTTTCTTAGTGTTTTTATAGTGATTAACTTACTGTTTCCTTCCATAATGATTGTTATTTGTGGCTATAAACTGGAATGTTTGTAATCAATCACATGAAATAATTTAGAAAATTATTAGCAAGAAAGTCTCGACCCTCAGTGATGGGGTTCTAAGCACTTAATGATGCAGAAGACAATTAACTAGCTTTTAGTGAGCAATGTCCTCTTTGGCTCCTGACTTGACAAATTAAATGCCTTATTCAGGAAATTGTTGTGGCTGTGATAGCAGTTAACTGGAAAATAGAGCATTCATGGTAATTTTTGAGGTATGTTGCACAAGGAAGTTGAAGATAGTTGAGGTGTTGATTCCTCCTGGATATTTTAGTAATATAAGGCAAAAAAAATGCACCAAGTTCTAAGCAACTTGCAGGTTGCACCAGACAAACTCCCACGAGCTGCTGAAAATTGCATCAGATAAACACAGACCCCTTCTTCAGGCTGGTTGGATACTCTGAAGAAAGCTGTGCACTTGTGAATTCAGATGTTAGAAGTAGCAAATTTAAAGTATTGCTGATAATGAGGTGCTTATAAGTGATAGTTGTGTATTAAAGGTCAGAGGGACAAAATGAAGTACAATTTTTTAAAAAATTGTTTAAACACAATTGTTTTCTGCAACACCAAAGTGGAATAAAAAAGTTTGGGGATATTCTTAGTTCTGAGTGCTTAGGAGAGAGAACATCTCTGCCATCTGCAAGCAGGGATTAATATTAAAGACGCTAAGTCATGGTCTTAGGGCCAGGATTACTGCCCGTCATCTGCACGGTGAGGAGTGTCTTCTAGGACTGCACAGACAGCTTGCTGCACTCCAGAGCCGGTCACAGGAGCTGAAATGTGGCTTTTGGAGGGAGCTGTGATCCCCTCAATTGCATCTGTAGTTGTTTTCCTAGGCTGTGGTGCAACACTGCAAGAAACATCTCTGAATAGCAGGGTTGTGAGTGTGGTAATTTTTTACTTACTTATGTGCTTTTTCAGGTATTCTACAGACTTTCTGAAGTCTGGACCACAGCTTATTTGCTCTTGTTACTTGTATTAATTATAGTCAGAGTCTGCCTAATTATTCAGCTGTGGGGTTTCGTGGTTTGGTGAAGCATTGATCAGCTTTTTGAAAGAAGTAAATGGTGTAAAACTGATGATTTCTTCTTTGGCATGTGTGTGGTACATCAAGTGAATGAGAAAAAGCCAGGCCTAACTTACAAAAAGAGAGGATGTACCTACGCACTTGCCTTGTGCATGTGTGCAGTGCCAGCACACTCTCTTGGGTTCTGAAAGGTTAAAAACACTGCCTTAATGGAAAGGATGATGTTTTTCCTCTGCTCAGTGTCCCTGGAGAGCCTGGGGAGGGTCTCAGGTTGCCTGCAGCACCCTGGTCAGCTCCTGACCCCTGGCCCCTCCACGGCCCCTTCTGCCCAGCCCCGAGGTGTGGGCTGGGCCCTTGCCTTTGGGAAACCAGCTTTGTAAAGCTTTATTTTCATGTTGTTTGCAGAGGCCAGGCACTGGGACAGAGGTTGCACCAGAGTGCAGCTGCAGGGAAAGGACCGTGGGTTATAAACAGAGTAACCACGCTGGGCTTGGGTGGGATGGCTGGGGTGTAAGCACCTGAATTCTGTGGTGTCTTGTAGTGTCCTCAAAAGAGAACATACCTCTGCTGGCTTAGAAAAAGTGACAAAATACTCAGAACAAGGGAAGAAAGTAATATTGTTATGGAAGAGGAGGAAAGAAAAGCAGAAGTTTCTAATTAATGGTAATAAAGGAGAATGGAAATAAAGAAGAACTGAGATGAGGAAGTTTGAAAGATAGGGAGATGGAGAAATAGCATGTAGCAGTGGAGAAGAAAGTTTTAAAGCACAGTTACCTAACAGTCCCCAGAAGTGTACGAGCTGATGAACTTGAGGCACCAGGGCAGGCTGAAGCAGTTTGAGGTTGTAAGAAGGTGAGGCGAGTCGGGGAGGTCAGGAGGAAGTTCAGGTCTCAGAAGAGCCGGACACTGAGCTGGAGATTGCTCTCTGCATTACTGCTGTGCCAGGGCTGAGTGCAGATTTCCAGATCCCTGGATCTGTGGTGTTTGCAGATTTAGAATGACTGAAGTCGCCCTTCGTGTTGGCTTTAACTGAGGGAAAAATAGTCCTGACAGTGTGCTCTGAGAGTTGGTGACAATTTGTACGTTGTCACCAAAATACATAGCACCTCTTTTGTATTCGGGTTAGACACGCAGTCTGTCTAGGTGATGTCTTCTCTAGTAGTCCTCAGCAAACCCTGAAGGAAGAATTACAGTGTTGCAGTCATACACAAAATTATTTTGAGTAATACTCTGTCCATGGGACACTTGGTCACTTCACAGTTTGGTTTTGGATTGTTCTTTTCAAGCCTGAGGTTTCAATGTACCATGTATAGAACTGCCAGCAACCTCTTCTCATTGTATAAAGGGACTGTTTCTTCATACATTACATTTTCTCTATTTTTCCTTCTTGATGTGACATTTAACCTTCCCCTTATTCCATAGCAGGGTAGCTTGAGATGTAGATGAGGGAATGTGTTAGAGGCTTGGGGATTTCTGGCAAACTCCAGTATTCCATGTCAGCTGGAGTATTTCTGGAAACATATATCCATGAAAAAGTGATGCCTAGAATGGGAAGTTTCTTGAGTACTGCAGGTAATGTCACAACATCCAAGTACAGGCCTTCCTATAAACATTTAGTGGCATACATTTGTCTCCTACAACATCTACAGTTTCACTAGTACACCATTGTTGTTTTTTAGAAGGTAATGCAGATATTACCAGTTCCTAAACTAATATTTGACTCAAATACTGTTTTCCGACAAAAGATCTGATAATCTTTCATTTTGTATTGAGTTTTCTGATAGTTTTATTTTTCTTTTTGTGATAGGAAGTGGATTTGGAAGAAAGACTTCATGAGTTGGACCTTAGAAGCGACTCAGATATTCCTGATGTTCCTCCACCAACAGACAGCACTCCAGAAATCCTCAAGAGGGCTTTGTCAGGCTTATCTGCCAGGTACAGCAAAAGAAAGAGATATCAAATTTAACAGCTGGTGGCTAAAAGTCATACAGATTGTGTTGCAGTTTTAAGTCTTACAAATTGTATTGCAGTTTTAAGTTTCATATGGTAGATGTGAAAATTTCAAGGATAAATTGTTGCTGGATATTATTGATTTATTTATGCTTTGCTAGTCCCTTCAGTGGAATAGTTTTTGCATACTCCTGTGTTTACCCATTGTGTGCTTTTCTAAGTAAACACAGTTTACATAAATATCTACTGAATCTGAGCATTGCAATAACACTGCCTAAAGAATTTTAATTACAGAATGGTTATTTCTGGAGGTTGTAATAAACTGATCTCCTACCTCCAAGATGGAGAAAGGGATTGGTTTATGAAGGAAAAGATGTGTAAATTCTCAAGATAAGATTTGCTGGATTTTTGTGACATTTACACTTCTAAATAATTTGCTGTACAGTTAAATACATCATAGCTGATATGTCCATACTTTTTAAAGCAATGCTTTTTTTCCCTGCTGTTTCTTTTCAAACTCAAGTTTCTACCTTCATCTTCCCAAGGTCTTGATGGCCAACAAATGTGAGGGGATGTGTATGTGCATAGATACAGATAGTTGTGTGGACCTGCATATTCATGAGGGCTGTCAGATAAAGTTCCTTGTATAATTTTTGTGCAGTCCCTTTACAACACCTGATCAGTCAAGTGCTTTTGGGGCAAGCAAGTTGCATTATGTTTTTTTCACTGATGCAATGAAAGAGCATTTAGGTGATACATACCAAAAAACTACCTAGTAAAATGAATATGGGTGTCATATGTTATGCTCAATATAACAAACCAAGCAATGTACAGTGTATATTTTAGAAGCAACTTCGGTCTTGCAAGAGTCAAAAGAAGCATCTGTAATCCAGACTATAATTAAAACCTTCCAAATCCTTGTCAAAAAACTAGTCTCCAGTTATCAGATAGGAGATATCTCCAACAGCACTGTGAAATGGGTTTTTTGCCTTGGTCATTTTCTAATCTGTTGTCTGTTTCTGTAATGTCCATGAGCTATAAGCAGATATAATGTTTCAGGTTTTAAAAAGCCTGTTTCTAAACTGTACCATCTGTGAGCAGAATGTAATATTCTCTATTGCCATCATGCTGCAAGGAGTGTCTGTTTCATAGTTCTGTCATTGTGTTAAGGGTGGAAGTCTCAGGTCTCCACATCAGACTTGTTCCAAAGGGCATGGTGATACCTCAAAGCCTGAGACTAAGAGGTGCAGCTGAAACCTTTCCTGCTTCATGGGCTTGAAATTCTTTCTTGGAGTGTTTGCACCAAGGTGTACAAGGGTGTTTTGACTGAAAAATTAAATTCTTGGTGCTTTATGAATGCTGGAGTAGAAATTACCTGCCAGTTCAGTAGCCTGCAATCCCAGCAGAGTTGTTGTTCATCATGTGCAATGTGAGTGGGTTGTACTGTAACTTTTTGAAATATTAATACTCCTTGTATTTGACCTTTGAAAGAAATAGTATCTATAACTTTTTAGCAGAGAGTTAGGATGCAATAAACTTGCCAGGTGGCTTCCTAAATTCTGGAGCTTCTTGTCTTACTGAAGTTGTCTTTCCAGTGCTGTGCTTGCCAACACCCCCTAGATAATGTGGTATTTTAACGTTACTCATAAAGGAAGCTGAATTCTTCTGGAGGAGGCTTGCTGACTATGGATGTACCACCAGGGCCAAGCTGCTACTGTGTATCCCACATCACAGAGCAGCATAAAACATGTTGTGATAAAGCCTCTTCTGCCTCTATTCTGATACTTAAGGCAAATCCAGTTAGTTGCTGTAGCTGCCATTAACTTGTCAATGAGTCACATTCTAGAAAATCAAATTATTGAAGTTTACATTGGAACTGGAGTCTAATTCAAAACTAACACTGAACCAGGTGTATCTCCTGATGAAGCAGTGAAACACAAGACTGATGCAAAGCAAAATATTAGGAAGAATGTTTTGAAGCTATAGTAGGAAGCTTTGTGTTTAGCAGTAGCTTGTGATTAGTTGCATCAGCGGACTTTTAGAGGAAATGGCCTCAAATTGTGCCAAAGGACATTTAGGTTGGATGTTACAAAAATTTAATTTAGGAAAGAGGTTTGGAATTAAACCTTTGGAGAGGTTTAATTTAGGAAAAAGGTCAAGCATTGGAACAAGCTGCCTGGGGAACTGGTGCAATCACCATCCCTGGAGGTATTTAAAAGATGTGTAGAGGTGGCAGTCAGGGACATGATTTAGTGGTGGACTTGGCAGTGCTAGGCTAACAGTTGGACTTGATGATCTTAAACATTTTTCCAGCTCAGATGATTCTATGACTCTGTAGTCACAGAAATTTTTATTCTCTTGTCCTTAGGTAGCCGCTAGCAGCAGCCAAGACCTACAAGGACAAAAGAGTACAGCTAGTTTCACCCTTAAACCCCCACTGTCACATATTCTCCTGTCCTGGTTCCAGTGCTCACAGGAGCATAGGAGTGCTTCCAGTAGATAACCCCCTGCCTTGCAAAAGAGCTACTTTGCTGTAGAAAGGAGGTTTTGTTCAAAGGTGTTGTTGTGTGTCTGTTACTCCTCAAAGAATCATTTGCTTTTTACCTGGCAGCCTTTCTTTCATATGACAGCCTTTGAATGTGATGCTTTTTGAGGGTCCTGCTGTATTTTTTCTGTGAAACAGAATTGGTACAGCAGGTAATACAGCAGGTATTGGGGTTGTACCAATTCATTGCAAATGATGTTTGGCAGGGTTGAGGCAGCACACGGGAAGAAGAAAGGTGTCCAACTTTAATTTCTTTTACTGTGCATCCTGTTCAGTTGGTTAGTTGCTTGATTCTGTGTTTCTTGCTATGCATTGATTAAACCCAAAAACTTCTGCTTTTCCCACTGTTTCTGATACAGTTTAATCTCTAGTTAGCAATTAATTTTAATTTATAACTGCTTGCTGCTTTTTTTTTTTAATAGATGGAAAAATTGGTGGATTCGTGGAATTCTCTCCCTAGCTATGATTTCTGGTTTTTTTCTGATTATATATCTGGGATCATTTATGCTGATGCTTCTGGTAAGTTTATTTAAATGCATTCTTCTGTGCAAGAGTTATTTGATCTCTTCATTCATCATGCCTAAGCTGAAAGGAAACTGTATGGACAATTCAGAGCAATTGTCTTTTATTTCTGTAAATGTAAATACTTCTGAAAAACACTTGAGGGATTCAAAACTGGACCTTACAGATTAAGGACTTCTTATATACTGTATTTTAAAATTTTTTTTTAGGAATTAAAGTAGCTCCAAGAAGTTGAATTACTGTTGCCTTGCTTAACTACTATTGTCCATGTCATTGACTAGTTTGTATCACCTACTGTTGCATGTTGAGGTTTGTTTGAAAAAGCAAACAAACAAAAATCAGACCAAAACCAATTCAAGAAAAACTCCACTCCAGACCCACTAGCAACAGAAAAAAATCTAAAAACAAAAAATTAAGAGACTGGTGCGATTTTGAGGCTCAGGAAAGCCTGAGGCAGCCCTGGCCTCCTGTCTGTAACTGGCACTGAAAGGCTTTCCTCAGACATGCTCCTTTATTTCCATATTTCTCTATGAGACTTCATTGTGGCCTTGCATTTATCTGTAAGTTGGAGCTAAATCCCTTTCTGAGGTACAAAGTGCATTTTTAGGTCATGAAGTGAAATACTGATGAAGATAACAATAAAAAAAGTTATAATAATCTTCATATATGCTATATAGCAGGTCAGCCTTTACTGCTTCTTTGCACCATTTTAATTGCTGGTATTATTATGGAATGATGGTTTAACTATATTTTCCAGTCTTAAAAAGGGACAGACAGGAATTTAGCTTTTAATATACTGAAATTGGTTCTTCTAGGTAACTGCTTCAGTTTTTGACTCTAAGTTTGTTCAGGTATCAAAATTTTTAAACTTTTTTCTTGGCCTCCTATGAAGCAATTCTAGGATTGTATTCCTAAGAATATTTAGGTTGGAAAATACCTTTAAAATAATTGAGTTGAGCTGTTAACCCAGCATTGCCAAGTCCACCGCTGAACCATGTCCCCAAGTCCCCCATCTACACATCCTCTAAATATCTGCAGGGATGGTGACTCAACCACTGCCCTGGACAGCGTCCTGCAATGCTTGACAGCCATTTTGGTGAAGAAATTTTTGTTGATATCCAGTCTAAACCTCCATCTAAACTGAGGCCATGTTCTTTCATTTGTTACCTAGGAGAAGAGACCAACCCCTGTCTCCCAGCTCAGGGGACAGAGTAACCAGCTCAACAACTGGTCTTACCATTAAAGAGGCAAATAAAGCATTCATGACCTCAGCTTGTTCCTCATTCTTTGTCACTGTGTTTTCTCCTGCATCCAACAAAGAATGGAGCTTCTCCTTTGCCCTACTTTTGCTTCTGATGTCTTTATACAGGTGGTTTTTATTGTCTTTTATGGCAGTAGGCAGATTAAATTCTCATTGGGCTTTGGCCCTTCTACTTTTCTTTCTGCATAACCTCACAACATCCTTGTAGTCATTGAGTCACCTGCCCCTTCTTCCAAAGGTCATAAAATCTGGTGTCTTGAGAGACTGGAATGCTGTTTCACCAGCATTATGGTCTGCATTACAGTTTCTACACCTGAATAAGCCTGGTTAATATTTCCTGTTTTCAGATGAATGACATAACAAACTACTAATTCATTGTCTCATCCATGGAGGATTTATTTTTTGTGTGTGAAGAAACAACAAAACAAGCCCTTTTAAAGTGCAGGTTGCTGTAAAAAGATTCATTTTTTTCCCTGGAATCCTTCCTTTAGTAGTCAGTTACATTTGAGAATTATGATTACGAACAAAAAGTAACTAATTAATTTGCTGGGTGATTTTGTGTATCATGGTATACTGTGAGATTGCAATCATAGGCCATGGGCAAGCAGTTAAGACATGAACCAAAAAGTAATCAAAGTTAGTAGAGAATTGTAATAGAGTTCCTCTTTTGTGCCATAAAGCAAAAAGTCTGTCTTCTATTATAATGAGCTGGTAATTAAGTTGATATTTGAGATGACAAAAAGGAGAATGGAGGGAAAAACCAGTCTTGTTCATGAATTATTTAATTTGACTGGAATAAAACAGCTTGTATTTAAAAATAATAGTTGTCATGTTAAAACCAAATCTCAGTATTGGGACTGAAAATGCCCAGAGACTTGTAGGACGAGTAATCCAGTGAGGTTTGGAGGACAAGACCTGAGACTGCTCTAAAGAGCTGGGATGTGTGCTCTGCATTTGCTGGCTACTGGGGTAACAGGCTTGGACCCTGGTGCCCTGTTCCACTGCAAACTGCAATCCTGCAATGTTGTTCTATAGCGTTTAAGTTTTGTAAGGTTGGCCAAGAGAAGAAAGAGCACAAGACAGGGGAGCATCAAGATGCACTCGGGGAGGTGGTGTGAGATTCCAAACCCGTGTTCCCGAGTTGAGCAAGACGAGGAGCGCTGATGAGTGCAGAAGGGCCGGGCCCTGCGTGGGCAGGCCCTTGCTCCGGCCCGTGGGCCGAGTGTGGCAATTCCGTGTCTGGGCAGGCTGATCCGCTCAGACACCGCGGGCTGGACACGCTTGGCAGAGTCCTTGGGAGCCCAAAGGCATGGCAGGACACGCTGCCCCACTGAGGCTGGCAAGGCAGGGAGGCAGTGAGGTCGGCCAGACAAAATGAAGGCCTGGCAGGGTGTGACATTCAGGGTTAGATGAGCTTTGCCTCTAATCATAAAGGCTAATTGCCCTTAATGAGATGCTTGCAAGCAAAAGACCTAGGTGTCCTGTGTTGCACAGCTAGTTTTTTCCATTGGGCCCAGAAAATATTTCTAGAATTAAATGTAAAGATAAAACTTAGCCAAAAGAAATAGGAGAGTTTTCTTTACAGGAAACACTTCTGGCCTGTTGCTACCAAACTGTTTTAATGCAGAAAGGTCAGGAGCCTTGTCTTGTTTCACAAATATCTTCTTGAAGCCAGCCCAATGTGGGGTATTTTTTCCTTCATGTACAATGGTTTGGAGATTTTTTTTTTTAAAGTTTTAAATGGAGCTTAGTTTTTCCTTAGATTTGATTTAAAGCTGTTTTCTGACTGGAATTTGACTTCAGAATAATGTTTTCCCTTAATGTAGGCTGCAGTGCTCCTTACTGCCTGTAAGAAACAACTGCAACATATTTACAAAGTTTTTTATTTCTCTTATTTTAGGTCTTAAGCATCCAAGTGAAGTGTTATCATGAAATCATTACTATTGGTTACAGAGTCTACCACTCATATGATTTACCGTGGTTTAGATCCCTCAGCTGGTGAGTAGCAAGCCAGAACATCAATAAGCCAGGATGTGATACTTAAATCATCTTCTTCCTTGTGTGTTCTGGTGGAATAACAACTTTGTGGGTCATGTGCAGACATAAAACTTGACATCTGTCTCTAATACAGAATTTTGTAGTTGTGTTCCCCCTGTGAACTTGGACTAATCATTTGGCATTTTATTACTTATTTTTTTAACTTGTTGTAAATAAATCCTTGTTTGCTTGTTTTGTTTTTGAGAATTGCATTTAATATATATTGTCTTATTAAAGTGACTGTTAGATGTTGCATATTGCAGGTACTTTTTGCTCTGTGTGAACTACTTCTTTTATGGAGAGACTGTGGCTGATTACTTTGCTACATTTGTGCAAAGAAGAGAACAGCTGCAATTCCTCATTCGTTACCACAGATTTATATCTTTTGCCCTCTATTTAACAGGTAAGCGCAGGAAATCACAAAAATGAAAGAACTTTGTGCTGCATTTGCTCATTTAATTTTAAAGTATTAATTATTCCCCCTATTAATTTAAAGTATTGTTTCCCATCATTATGCCCTTCTAGTTTCTTTTTCCTCTTAGTGCTTGAGGAAATGAGGTGTTTGCAGTTATGTTTTTCTTGTGAAAAGATGAGTACAAATTTTGCATTCACTGAGAAGAAGAAGAAAGCAGCCTAAACAAGGGGATGATCTTGAGACAGTTGAGATAATAGTGCTCAAAATAGGTTGGCAAGCATTAATTTTGATGGCCGAAGGCCCTGGTGCTATTTTGGCAGGCTGTAGAGATGACTTCTGTGTGTAATTTCTGTGCTGGGTTGATTCTTTACTGTGCAAGTGTTTTCCTAGGTCTCCACTAATAGGATTTACTAATATATTTTTAAACTGATTAGTCAAAATGCCCAAGTCTTAATTTTGTCTGCAAGATATTCAGATACTTTCCTCATGGAAAAGTTTCCTCCCTGTCCAAAGAAAAGCTTTTAAAATTTTTTTTTAGGAAGAAGAGACACAAGTTGGTACTTTTTTTGGGTATTGCTTTGTGGACATGTAAATACATTTTTTTCAGCAATACAGTTTAGCATAAAATTAAATCAGCTTAAGACTCAGATTGTTTTTTAAGGGATAGGTGCTTGCTATGCTACAAATATTTCTAAAATGTACTGAGAAATCTGATCTTTGTGATGAACTGTCAGTTTTTCTATTGCTATTTTTTTTTTCTTAAACCAAATAAAAATTCTGCTCAGTGCTTAGATCACAAACTTGAAACCAGCTTTGCAGAACTTGACCTTTTTCAGCTGGCTTTGGCTTGGGGAAACTAACTTAAATAATGCCTTGTGAGCTGGTGAGGGGAGACATGAGACAAGCCAAGCATGAGCAAAAGGAGGAGGCAGAGCATAGCAGAGCCCCTTGGCACTGGGATTGTGAGGTCACTTAGGGGCTGTCCCTGCAGTTCAGGGGCTTTTGAGGGCCTCTGGTGCAGGAAGTTGCCACAGGAGAGAAGAAGTGCTCAATTAGCCACCCAGAAAATTCTTTTTGGTCAGCTGAATTCTCCAACCCCTGTGCTTCACACTTGCATTGCCTGCAGTCGTATGCCGTTTGGGGGAAAGGGGCAAGCTGGTCTTTTCCTTTCATTTATTTCTGTTAATTGTTCAAAACTAGTTTGTTGGCCTGGCTTTTGAGTGGTTTTTAATAGTGATGATCTCCCTTGCTAAAAATTGATGTCCACAATGGGACCTTGTGTGTGCCTAGAGGGTTGTTCTTTACTGGTGGTTTACTATAGATGTTCTTTACTGATGTTAGCTAAATCTGTGTCAACTAAATCATAGTCTTGTATGAGAATAACTCTATATGTACTTTTAACTGAATATAAGCCAACTCTTCTAGCAGCAGAGGGATTAAAATCTGCTTCAAAGGAAGAGAATTACTGATATATCACAGTTCAGTGTCATTAAATATAAGCTGGTACAAACTGCACTTGCTTTGTTTTACAGGATTCTGCATGTTTGTTTTGAGTTTAGTGAAGAAACATTATCGTCTGCAGTTTTACATGGTGTGTATTACCCACTTTGCTGTGCTCATTCATGTTCCCAATGCCACTAGGAACAGTCACATCCACGTGCTCACAAAATAGTTCAGAAGAGCGGTGTGGAAAATGTGCTTAAACTGAGAGTTACGTGAAATCAAGTCGTGCTGGACTCTATCTGTTCACCTTCCAGATGATGATTATATCCCAGGATGTGGCCTCTCAGACAGTACAAGCTGTCCTTGGTGAGGCCTTGTGCAAGTCCGGCATGATATGTTTCCCTTAGTGATAGGCTGATATGAAAGAGGTTGCTGGAGAAGGGGGATGCATCTCCCTGCCAGGTCTGAAGCCAAACAGTTCAGCATTGTGTGGAAAGTGGTTCTTGTGATTCAAGTGTTGCTGTCTAGAGGCCCCACTGAAGTACCATGAAGGGTCTTGATCTTAACCCCTGTGTGAAATATTTATTCCATGACATTTCACAGCTGTTCTGGTCTTTTGCTCTGCAGTGTCTCAATAGATCATTGATGTATTAAAAGAAACCAGCTTTTTCATCTCTCATATTTGTCCACCTAATAATCAGCGTAGTAGCTAAGTAGCAGCATGAACCTTTTTCTTATGTGTATCTTATGTGTTGAAAACTAATTCTGTAACATTGCAGGTTAAAACAAAAGCAAACAGCCAAAACACCCCACAGACAACACCCCACCTCCCACTTCTATGTAGGAATGATTAGAAATCACAGTGGAACAACAGTGCAGTACAGCTCCTGTCTTGAAAGAACTTGAGCAATCAGGGCATTGCACAATTTAAAGATTTCCTAAAGCTCTGGTAATGCAGTTAACCCTTCTGTTTCTGCACTGCTTTAGGTAGCACTTTACCACTGAGGATTCCCAATTCTAGACTAGGACTTAACTGAGCCTTATAATAACATGTAAAAAGATCTTTTACTCAAAATAATATACCCTGTTTGTAGGAGTGTTTACCTGACAGTGAGATGCAGCTTTTCTAGTCTTTCTCTTCTAATTTGCAAAAAAAAAAAAAAAAAAAATTAACTTGCTATGATTTTTTTCCTTTTTCCTCTTCTGGAAAGAAGATGAAAACATGCAGTGTCAGTTCATGTGACTTGATGTCTGCACAGAAAACATTAAAATGTGACTACCCAGGAAATGCAACAAAATGAAGTGAAGCCATATATTCACTATGTGGCAACACAGTGTTCAGGAAGAAAAGGGGAATCTATTCCATCCCTAGAAGTGTCCAAAGCCAGGCTGGATGGGGCCCTGAGCAACTTGGTCTAGTGGAAAGTGTCTCTGCCTGTAGTGAGGGGTTTGGAACTATGATCTTTAAGGTCCTTTCCAACCAAACTGCTCCATGATTCTAGCAGAGGAGGTATTTGGGTTTAGGTGGTGTTCCAGTGTCACTGTACAAATACTAAAAACTTTGCTGCAGAGCTGCATTAATTAACCAGCAGGTAATCCTTTCAGAAACCTTTTGTCATTTCTTGTAGCCTCCCCACTCTGTCCTTTAAGGCTTCTCCAGTTCTCTTATCTGGAAGTAGAGTCTGGCTGCCATAGGTAAACACATGTGATAAGAGAATTAAAGAAGTAGAACATTTTGAGTGTAAATGGCTCAGACATTTAGAGTGCTTAAGTTTGTTGTATCTTGAGAAAGCTACCAGTTCTTGATTTAAAAGCATTTGGAAAATAAATCTATTGCAGAATCTTTACTGGTAACCTGTTTGGAAACCACTTTATTGCACACTGGCTCTACAGATTAAACACCAAGTACATACAGTAGTACTGAACTAAATGATTGTTTAAATAACCATGCCCTTAAAAACAAACACTTCATTTTTGCTAATCCTGAGAATTTTCATGTTTCATAAGTGTATTCTGTTGTGAGAAACATCCACATCTGTGTAACAGTACTCTTTCATGAGTAGTTCACTGCCATTTTATTGTTACAGTTCTAACCTGTCTGTTATATGTATATACAGAATATCACATTGCTTAAACTTCTTTGCTGCTTTCATGCTGGAGGTGTAGGTCTTATTAAATCAGGTGTTAAAACTGCATGTGAAAAAATTCTGGGTGGAGGTAAGTGATGAAGAAACCTGCTGAAGTTTTAGAACTTGCTTCAGACAGCCAGCTCATTTGTGATATACTGTATGCCCACATCTCTTGCATTATCACTAGAACTACTAGAGCTCCTCAGTAGCTCCTGTAGCTATGTGCCAGGATTGATGGAGGTCTGCGGGTTGGTGTTTTCACTAACTGTTGTGTTGTTGCATTGTTAACAGTTCGCATGGACTCATGTCACTTTGCTGATCACTGTAACTCAATCTCATCTTGTCATCCAAAATCTCTTTGAAGGCATGATCTGGTAAGGGGACAGTAACAAACTGATTTGTACCTCTATTGCTTTGAAAGGTTGGTTCTTTTGGATAGATCTCGTTAGGGAATAATTGTGGGAACAGTTAAGCAGGACAAATTATAGGAGCATTAATGTTTAATTGGAAGGGAAATCAGAGGAATTGGGAGTGGAGGTAAAGCATACAGGAGAGGAAGCAGAAACCTCTTTATCTAGATTGACAGACACAAGTCTGATAGTTTTGAACAATCACTTCATTTACTTGCAGGGAATAGGATTGATTGCATGCTAGGTCAAATAGTTTCCACAGCGTTTTGCTGAGCAGATGAATATCCAGCAATTCTTTTGCAATTACTTGGGAGCTTCGAGTTGCTGAGAGCTATTGAAGTTGGACCATTTAATTTGAAATCCCTAATCTGGCTATGTTCCCTGCAGCCTGTCCTGTTCAAATAAATTCAGAGTACTTAAAATATTTTAAGAGTTTTAATCTTGGTTATGGTTGGGCAACATTTGTGCCTCATTTTCAGTAATACATTAAATTTTGGCAATGCAGTTAAACTTGATTATGTAAAGCCACTCCTCAGAGAGTGGGTGTGTTTTCCTACCCCTCTCTTCTTCAGGGACAGGGTAAATTTCAAGTTGAGAAAGAAGGAAGAAGCATGTGGAAGATGGTTTGTGTTCTTCCAAGGACATAATGCTGTATGTTCTCCTCTTCCTCATATATGTACATCTGGGGAGATTATTACAGACACGGCATACTTCCAGTCAGAAAGAGAGCCCAAAACCTTTGAAAAAGTTTCTGTATACAAATACTTTTCATAGTGATTATGTTCATGTGTCCAAAGCTGAACCTAGTTTCTTTGTTAACTTACTATTTCTTGTTGCCACTTTTGCTAGACAATTTGGCAGAAGATCAAAAAAATCTGACTTTTTAGCTTATTAATATATCCCTGCTTTGAAAAGGAGGGGGAAAAAAAGAGTGCTTAATAGGCTTGAATAGCAACTTCAGATGCAGTCTACATGCAAATATCACTTCAAAAGCTGCTCCAAACTGACAATAAGGGAAAAAAAAAAAAGGAAAATTATTTTTTTATTTGTCATTTAAAATTTTTTAGTAATTTGCTTGTTTTGATGTCACCTAAAACACTAACATGTTGAATTCTTCTCACCTGTGGTACCAGTCTTTAAGCCTGGTAGGAAAAAGCCAGCCTGTTCATGTTTTAAGCTCATGCACCAAAATAACACTGTAACTTGAACTAACATGAATCTGCTATGATGCAGTTTGGCTGAAGACTAAAACCAGTATAGCTAAGTGTGGTGCTCATGGGGAACGAGGTGAACACATTATGAAACATAATTCCTTCTAAATACTGCAGAAAAATTTCCCAGAAAGAAATTCGGCTCTTTCAATTTTAGTCCGGTGTTTAGGTTCAGACGGTTTTTCTCTGTGAAACTTTTAATGCCTTTCCCTAGGTTTCTGGTTCCAATTTCAAGTGTTATCTGCAATGACATTACCGCTTATATTTTTGGATTCTTCTTTGGCAGAACTCCATTAATTAAGGTAGGTGCTTAGGCACTTCCTTGTTAACAAGCTTTTACAATCTATAGCAATTTTGTTACTTGTTCAAAAACATGTTAATGGAAAAAAATACTTTGCACTGTACTGCATGATTCACATCTTTGCTAAAAAAGCTGAAACTGACTATCCTGTTCCTGAAAATTTGAATATGGGGAACTGGGATTAATGTGAATGTGATATTGGCGTTACAGGATAATGCAGTTTTAGCCTATTGCATCATAATTTATAATTGCATTCTTTTCAGATTTCAGATGCAGGTTTGGCTGCATACTTATTGCACAGAAACTTTTTGAAATAAGCCACTAGATCATATATACCTGCTCCTCTTGTTGACTTGAGAAGGGCTCAAGCATTAATCTTCCTATTTTAGTAGAATATGCAAGATGCCACAGAAACCATGAATTATTTTCTTGATGTCATCATGTTAACTTTTGGGGATTTAGTTGGTTCTGATACTAAAAGGCTCTTAAATTGAAAATGTGATAGAATTTGGTAACAGCTTGGCACACTGCTCTCTCTAGTTATTTGCTGTATTGTTATCCAGTCTGTCTGCAGAAAGCTGGTGTCTCCTGAGGAGCATCCCCAGCAGTGGTTGTGTCACACCCGGGTTTCTGACACTGTATGAATGGGCCCTTGCTTGCAGAGCTCTCACACAGAGCTGAGGTGTGCTCATGCAGGTCTCCCAGTCTTCTGCTTGAAGGGAGTTCAGCTGCTTAATGTGGGTCAGATGCTGCCTCCAGAGAGCAGCAGCAGATGGGATGGGAGCTCTCCCTTCCCTCAAATTGGCCACTGGCACCGGCCAGAGTTGGTTGGTTGGTTTTTCCCCACCTTGGGGAAGGGGTCGTGGCCATAATAGAAGAGTATGGAATAGAGAAGATCACATTCAGTGGCTGCAGCTGCTGACATTTAGTATTTGACATAAACCTTTGGAAAACAAAGTAGGAGGTTAATTTTCACAAACGAGATCAAGAAATTCAGTAAAAAAGGGTGCAATGATTTAACTGATGGACTAACACTATCTTTTTTGTGCCTAGCTGTCTCCCAAGAAGACCTGGGAAGGGTTTATTGGAGGCTTCTTTTCCACTGTTGTATTTGGATTTATTGTAAGTAAGCACAGGACACTTGTAGAACCAAAGAATGGTCATGTTTGGAAGGGACCTTTAAGATCATCTCATTGCAATCCCCCTGCCATGGACAGGAGCAGCTTTCACTACCCTAGATTGCTCAAGGTCTTGAACACTTCCAGGCACATGGGAATTTCCTTGTATAGAATCAGTCTTCATATTTTTACTTGAAATAACCAAATTTATCACTAATTTTATGTCAAACTCCTGAAGGCCTCAGGGTTAGGGTGGTTTTTTTTGCCTAGAGAATTCTGCCAATTCATAACTAGCTGGAAAGAGTAGGCAAGGTTTTAACTTCTACTGAAGAGATCATATTGACCATTTTCTGCCATTTCTGTTACAGTATCTGGAATAATTTTATCTATTAGTTGCACCCCTATTTTGAAATTGAAGTTTATCAATACCATTATTTATGTTTTGTGAAGTAGTCCTTCTTTGTTACATGCTTTATAATGATATTTCTCCTGGAAATCAGTTTACTCAAATGATATGCACAGATAATGATACCATCATAAGTAACTGTTGTGATAAGTAATTTGTCACCAAGGTCAGCAGAACTCATAATAGCTAAACTTAGTAGAGGAGATATTCAAGTTTTAATGGAAAAGTGAACTGCAAAAAAAATATGAGTTGATGACATTTATGGATTTTATAATGCAGAAGATAGAAACCTAAGAGATAGAAAAAGGAAAGTAATTTGGAAAATCATCACTAAGCTCATGGAACAACTGCCTTGTTGAGGCAGTCTGTAGTTTAAGCAGGCTGGTTTTTCTCCATTCTGTGTCTCTTATTAGAAAGATTTTTATTACCCTGAGCTTGTGGTGATAAAGCAATTTACTATGTTTTTTGAGTGTAATAACAAATGCCTGATTCAGGAGTTCTTGTTTTACTTTTCAGTTTTCCTATTTTTTGGCTCAACATCAGTACTTTGTCTGCCCTGTGGAATACAACAGTGAAACCAACAGATTTGTGACAGAGTGTGAACCTTCAGAGCTCTTCCAAATGAAGAAGTACTCTGTGCCACCATTGCTTCAGGCTGTGTTGGGATGGGTAAGAGAAAAAAAAACAGGCTTTAGTTGAAATTGGAATCATACTTCCCAGCTTAAATGGATTTCCAAATCATTTTAGAAGGTTATCTGAAGGTTGGTAAAGCTTAACATTATGAACTGAGTCAATACCATGATCCCCTGCATTGCTGGTACAGGGGATGTGGTCACCCAGTCAGAATCACCACTGGAGTCACCTGAGGGAACCTGCCTGTGTTCTCTTTGTGCTGCACGTGGATTCTGCTTAAGCATTTTGCAAACTTATTTTTAAAGAGCAACCTTTGAATTTTTTGTGGGAAGTGGGCAAAGGCTTGTTATGGCCTGAATTAGTGGCAAGCTGAAGTAAGCATGTAGAACTTCATTCTCTTTTCAGCTAGTGTGTAACTGCTTTTAGGATTGGAGTTTTACTCTCTTCACCATGCAGAATCCTTTGTGTTAGTGCCATTACTTCCATGCTGTGTGAAAAAGTACTACCAGCAATAGTTACATGTAATATACTCGCCGACCCTTTAAATATGTAAGCTAAAAATGCCTACAATAAAACATACTGAAACACAGTGTTAATTATTTTTCTTCTAGGAAACAGTGAATATGTACCCATTCCAGATGCACAGCTTTGCACTGTCAACATTTGCCTCATTAATTGGGCCATTTGGAGGATTCTTTGCCAGTGGATTTAAAAGAGCTTTCAAAATCAAGGTATGTAATGAATCCTGTAAGCCTTCTTTTGTTTTTCTCATTGGATTAGATAAATTGGTGGGTTAGGGGTTTTTTTAGTCCTTCATTGTAGTTGTATTTCTAATAAGTTGCAACAATGTTTTGGCTGGTTTTTAGTATCAGAAATGGGACTCAGTTTTATCAGGCGTGCGTGTGTGATATTCTTTAAATTTTGCCTAGTCAGCATGTGACTTCAGTGCTGGAAATCTAAGAATAATTTGGTTGCATAGTTTGGACAATAGTTACTCTTCCAAATCGTGTTGCAGAAGTGGTTTAGACAAGCAAGATGTGAGGTATTATACTTGACATGAAGGGCAATCTGTAGACACCCCAGAAGTGCTGACAGTGGTTTACCCTTCACATTTTGGCTGGCTGGTTTTTACGGGTGGCATTGGTGTCACAGGCAGATGCTGGTGTGTCAAGCTCACCAAAGCATGAGATGTTTGGTTGCCTTTTCCAAACATCTGCCTTGTAACAGGAGTGTGTACCAGCAAATTATGTGACCTGCTACCCTCTGTTTATTGCAAGGTGTGCGCTGTCGCTTGTGGCAATGCTGTCCTTGGCTGGCATTAAATGGCAGCAGGAGTATGGCAAGAGGGCAGCCCCAAATTTCTCCCGACCTTCTTTATGTCTTGGTAGGACTGCTGTAATTCTTACCCTGTTGCTCGTTGCTGTTCATGTTGTTGTTCCGTATGTCCGCCAAGCTGGCATGTGCTTTGCACAGAAGTGTGTAAACCTCTCTGTTTGTGCTGAACTCTGTACATGTGCTTGTACTTACCCTTCTTTCTCGTGCTGGTCCCAGCAGCTTGCCCAGCACTTTGCTGGCCACAGCACTCTAATACCTGTACAGCCACATAGCAAAACACTGTTTGTGCGAAGAAGGAATTTGGGATGAAAAAATGTTGCGGAAAAGTGAGCACTTATTGTTAAAGTAGATAAGTAAAAAAGTAGATTCCTTTTAAAACTTCTGGGCCCCCTAGAGATGACTGTCAGAGGACTGTCTGAAGGACAGTCAGAAGTCAGGGATGTTGTGGAATTGTTGCTGAAGGCACTCCATGCCTGCCCCGCACTGGGCAGAACAAGTTTTACTTGCTGGCAGTCACCCCATGTGACTAAGGTCAGGGTTTTCACTCAGAGAGGACATGAGTGAGTGTGGCTGACAGAAAGGATGTCTGAAGGTATTTTGACTGATAAAGCTGTTCTATAGACAAGCTAGGTAACACAAAGGTAGTGTATCAAGCTTTGTTTGCAACAGAAATATATTTTTAAGTAGTAATCGTTTTTTCACAGTGTGTTTTTTGATTCTGTTAGATAAATTATTGTTTGCACATATTATGGTTTTTAACTATGGCAGAGGATAAAACAAAAAAAGTCTTAAAGAGGAGAATTAGATTCTGCAGAGGCAAGAAACAACAGCCAGCAGCTTAAGAGGTTTGCTACAAAATTAAATGTGTATAGGCACACAAGTATTCTTAGTAGTGGCATACCTGCACCTGACCTACTACTGTCCTCTTGTGTGAAATGTGGACAAATTGCTGCTTCTCTTCTTTTTCTTCTCACCCCTTGGCTTGCCTTTGCAGTTAAAAACTCCTTTAGCAAAGGAGCCTCTTGCTAACTTTTGGCTCCAAGGCAGTGTAACCCTGGCTTACTTGCAGCCCTAATGTGCTGCTGCCAAGAGATAACATCATTTGTGTATTTCACGGGAACCACTGACCATCTATTTTTTTTTCTCTCTTTTTCCCCTTCTTGTCCTTCACACCCAAAAGGATTTTGCAGACACAATCCCAGGGCATGGTGGGATAATGGATCGCTTTGATTGTCAGTACCTGATGGCCACTTTTGTTCATGTCTATATCACCAGTTTCATAAGGTATGGATTTTTTACAATATTAACCACTGAAACATGCACAGGAGCTGTGCCATAATAAATGCATAGGAGTTATGAATACATAGCAGAGATTGCAGGTTGCTAAATAGGATTTATTCAGTCACTTCAAATACAGGACTATTAAGAAGACAGTGTCCCTACCTAGGATTTGTCAGATTCAAACTATGCCTGAATGTTTCTGGGATTGCTGTTGAAGGTGACCTGTGTACCTGAAATACAAGAAAGCCTGCTACACAAAACTATCAGAAGTTTGATTAGAATTTACTTATTACAGAAAGGCGTAGGATGGGGTTTCAGGCAGGAGGGTTGTGCAGCATCTGCTTTCCCTGTGTGGTTCCTAAAGAGCCTGTAGGTTGAGAGACCACAGTTCTTCCCATGAATTTCAGTATTTCTCAATTGCTTGCCTTGGGATTTTCTGTTTAAGACGAAAACCCTATAGTGAAAGAAAGGAGACAACTTCCTAAAATATTGCTCATCTTCCCTTAACCACATCAGCTTTCAAGATGAAATCATGGGAATCACAATTCTCTTATAACAGACATTTTAGTTTCTGAGGCAGAGGTGGTTCAAGAGGCCAAATCAAGACATGCCCTTAGTTTTGTGAATGCATGTTGCTAAATAATTATTAGATACCTAATCAGCAACAGATTCTTTGCCTTATATTTGGTTCATCTTAGACGTAGATTGTAAGTGGCTAGCTAAAAATGAGGCTGATATTTAGAAAAGTTTGGTTTAATTTGCAGTTTTCTTTACTGACTTGGCCAATTTCCCATTCAGTTCAGTAGTACATAGCTTATCTGGCAGGCAACAGATACTAAATAAAGATCTGCTAATAAAAAATTATTACAGTGATAAAAGATGAATCAAGAAATCTTATTTATCATAAGCCTTCTCAATATCCCCATTTGACAGCAAATAGAAATGCTTTTTAGTTTCTGTTTATATTTAGCTAAGAGTATGCTTTGCCAATAATGCTGGCCCATGCATCCTGAGGAGACAGACTGAGAAAAATCTGTAACTTGGTGCCCTCAAGAAAGGGAAGGCATTGTTTGGGCAGCAAGAAGAAATCTAAAAGACTCATTAGAGCTGTGGTCACAAAAAAAATTTCTTTTTTTCATTGACAGGGGTCCCAATCCCAGCAAATTACTGAAACAGCTGTTGATACTTCAGCCTGAACAACAATTAAGTGTATATAAAATCCTGAAATCTCACCTTGTTGAAAAAGGGATCTTGCAGCCATCTCTAAGAGGGTAGTTTGTCAAAACAGAGGACTAGAAGAAAACTCCATCTACCAGAAGCCTGTGGAAAAACATTGCAAAAGTGCACATAAATAATGGCTAAAGGAAGAGTAGTTTGTAGTCTGGAAAAGGTGAATGTTTCCTGAAAAGAATGTGAATGCTATGACTTCCTACTAGGACACTAAAGATTTCTGACTCCTAAAATAATTCAAATGCTCACAAAGTAATGGTACACATCTGTGCATTTTAGTTCCTGAGATGTATGGCAGCAGTCATTCTTCAGCACCCAGCCTAACGGTTTTTGTGTTTAAGAAAAGAAATTATAAATTTCACTGTAAGTTTTTAATGAATTATCTAAAGCTGTATATCTTAGCAATACCTTTTTGGTCTCCAATGGTTAATGAAGTGTAAACACATGAGAGAGGCAGTAACTTCTGTACAGGCTGATACTGAAATTACTTTTGGCCAAAAAAGTCAAAACACTTGTTAGCCTGGTGAAAGAAGTAGTCTGAGCCTGCTGTATCACACTACCTGTATTTACTTAGTTGTTATGAAGATTAAACCTAGCGCTGTTTTTAATTTAACAGCTTTCTTATGAAACCATTTTGTGCTTTCAAGAGAAAAGTACATTTATGCAAATACAGTTGGGTAGTTTGGGCTGTGGAGCTGCTTTTTGTTGTTGTTGACATTACACATCATAAACAAGTGTGTACCTCCAGGAGTAGAGATTACCTGAGAAAACAGAATTCTTCAGCCCAATAAACAGATCAGGGAGAATCTGAAGCTCAAGTCCCTAGTTTCCATGGCCAGGTCAGTGTCTGAAGACAGTAATTCAAGCCTTATTCCTTGTGCCTCCTGACTGCTTTGTAGAATCGAGGTATTTCCTTCTTTTTAAAAGCACTTTGAGGTCCTGAGTAAAGAGTGAGGTTTAAGTGGTGTTTATCAGTGTGTTACTCAGTGAAGGCAGAAACTTTATCTCATGAATGTGCACAGTGCAAAACAGGATGCGTGGTTCTTCTGCTGTGTGTCATTATTTATTGAGAAGATCCTCAAGCAAGCTTGGGTAACCACAGAGGGGTTTGAATGGAGAATTTTTATAGAAAGCAGCTATTCTGTAGACTCAGTGGGATATATGAGGAGACATAATGCTCCATTATTCTCAATCCTAGTTGTTTTACAACTTTTTTCATCATGTAACATGTCTTGATGCAAATAAAAATATAAACTTTTTTGAAATGACAAAAATTACTGCTGTACAAACAGAAAGCACAAATGCCAATATTGTTTTCATACACTGTAAATTGATGCAATTTCATTTTTCCAACGAACTGTAAATAAGTTTCTCCACATACTGATGCCATATCTATGTGTGTATATATAAATTATTAAAAGATGTATGTATATATACTAAAGATTAAAATTTAAATGGTTGGTGCTACTTGAGGATACAATCATGGAGAAAATCACTTGGGTGGATGATGAGATGTATCAGTAAAATTCAAACTGCTTTTTATTGAACACCACATAGCTGAGGCCACCCTTCACTCTGTTTTGCACTTGGGCTCGTACAGCTTGTGCATGGAAAGGGAGCCCCTTGTACTTCCAGCAAAATCCAGGTCTGAAGTAATTCCTGTTGCTGTCAAGTATTGACAGAGTTAAATTATGTCTGACCTGGAGATTGCAGTACTGTATTGAAGGAACACTCCAAGAGGTGAGAAACATCACCTGCTGCTTGTCCACCAGTGGCTCTGTGGCTTGGCTTATTAGCTGGAGGGGATGGAAGTTCAGCCCTCACTCCGGATAGAGCATAACCTGAAGTTAAAAGGTACCACAGACAGCTTTGGAAAGGTGATTTAAAAAGAAGGGAAGAGAAAATTTGAAGGAAACCGAAGTGGAATATCTTCAAAACTAGCTTTTAGATGAGGCTTTGGTTATGTATGGGACTCTGGTATATGTTATGATAAAATGCAGCCATACTGGAGCGAGTATATCTTTATCCTGGGTATTAAAAAAATCTAAATATTTAAAAATTATATAGAGAATATATATGTAAAAGGGTAATTGTTACTTCAGAAACTTGAAATTTTTAGTGTAATTTTATAGCATGTACAATAAGGAAGTTAAAATATATTTTAGTATTTAGTACAACAGAGCATTTGAAATTAATTGCTGTCTATGTGCACAATAGAAAATTCAACATTGCAATTCTGCTTTTCAATGTTAAAATGAAGATGGGATCACCTGTGAACTCACTCATCAATTTTCTAGGTAGATTAATAGCTTCCTTCTGGTTTAGGCTTGGTGTAAATATGACTGAGCAGGATCTGTCACTGTGAAGTGACATCCATGCTTGGTTACTATAAAGAGAATTTACCACACTGGCTACTTGTCCTGGTTTAGGGCAAGTTTGGGAGATAACCCCCAAAGGGGCTTCTCTACAACAGCAGATTCAATTGCCCCTCCCCCCTCCAACCGGTTCGGGAGAAAATATCTCCTTGGAGAAAAAGTGGAAAGAAACCTGTTTATTAAACAATAGAAACCAAACAATATTAAACAATCTAAGGAAAAGCAAACTCAGAACAGTCCCCTCCCCGGGTTGCAGCTCGGCTCACTCAGTCTTTGATCAGTCTCTCTGGTGCTGGAAACGCCGCGGCCCAGGGCCGGCCAGGGGCCACAGGTGGAGCTGCCGGTGTTTTTTTGGGTGTTCAGTCCAGAGCAGGCTTGAACAGGTCCAAG
>NW_024374923.1:0-29553 GCF_014805655.1 Passer montanus | reverse complement strand
GCCACTGCCATTTCCCTCAAGCGTTGAATCCCTTGTTCTATGGTCTTCCACTGTGTTTGCTGCATGTAGAGACACACAGGTATTTTTGCGCTACACTGTCCAAGACCCGTGCCCAGAGGCTGTGAGGGTTATCTCTCCTCATCATGCCTTGGTCGATGGCAGGATCATGTGACAGGGATCCCAAATGCCTCGCTTCTGTGCCATCCAGAATTGTAGCCTCGCCTGCAGCATCCCAAAGACGGATTAACCATCTAATTATGGATTCATCAGATCATTGGGCGTAATCTTTCCTTAGGCCACGCAGGTCCTTCAGGGAGAAGGACTCAATATTGGCTTCTGATCTTGTGCCAGTTGCTTTGACTCCTGATTTTATGTCAGGAAACGTTGAGGGTCCTTTTCCTGCATTATCATAATCATCATCCACTGGTCGATCGGTCTTGTCTGTGCACTTCCCACTTCTAGTGCTAGTAGCAACAGCCATTGGTTGAGGCTTATTGTTTGGTTTAACTGCTGGCTTAGGCTCACTATGTGGTTTAGCTGCTGGCTTTGAGCCTGGGGTGTTGGCTGCAGCCTGAGTGACTGGGATAGCTCTTGATGTATCTCCCTGCCCCCCTTCCTCGGTCTGCTGCCCTAGAGTATCTAGCAGTGTGCCATAAGCATATGCCAGGGCTCAGCTCACTGCAATGATCCTTTTCTCCTTAGGGCCATCATTGAGATACTTCTCTTTCAGATATTTTCCCACCTCAGCTGCGTTCTGAATTTGTTTATGGGGAAAGTCCCAGACTACAGGGTCAGAGAATTCTTTCAGGATTTGACCCCAGTCTGAAAACAAAGTGCGCGCTTCTTCCTTCCCCTCTTCACTGTCTGGAAGAGAGTCTTAAAGGTGTAAAACTTATTATTCAGTATAAACAGAACAAGACGATTGGGGATAAAAGCATCATATAGTCAACCTAGGACACCAGCCTGGCCTAGGCTGATGTAGATTCCTCTGCACACAGCTTGGGGAAGGTCCCTCTGGCCACCTGCACAGTGCCACAGACAGGTGTCAGACACAGTTGCAGAAAACCAACAAAAAAACTAACAACACTATATGAAAACAAAAAACCTATCACCTAAGCAACAAAAAAAACAAAAAAAAAAAAAGAATAAAACCAAACCAAAGGGAAAAAAAAAAAAAAAAAACACAAACAAAAGGAAAAAAAAAAAAAAAAAACACAAACAAAAGGAAAAAAAAAAAAAAAAAACACAAACAAAAGGAAAAAAAAAAAAAAAAAACACAAACAAAAGGAAAAAAAAAAAAAAAAAACACAAACAAAAGGAAAAAAAAAAAAAAAAAAAGAAAAAAAAAAAGAGAACTTCCCCCCAGCAGAGCTCTTCCATCCTCCAGCTGTCACACCGGCACTCACACAAGACAGGGAGTTACAAAAGTTGAGGATTCATTAAGCACATTTGCAGGAAAAGCAGGTTTAGGACAGACTTTCAGCAGAACTGTTCTCAGCTGAGCCCCTTTGGCAGCTGCAAGGCCATTGCAAATGCAGACCCTCAGCCCACAGGGCAGAAAAGGGCTCTGAGTTCCCCTCCCCTGACACCAAACCCTGTTCCCAGGCTGCTTCACACACAGGATTCTTCTGGAGGGCTGCACAAAGCTGAGAGTGGGCTCTGGCTTCTCCATGTCGCGTGTCCTAAAGCTTTTCACCCTGGAGAGAGAGGCTCCTATTCCAGTTTTTGCATTCAGGCAGCTGCAGATGCCTCAGCTTTGGCTGCACAGCAGCTGGAAATGCAAGTCCAGGAGCTCTGTGCATGGCCAGCCCCAGCAGGTGACAGCAAGGACAGGGCCCTGGCACGGTGACATTTACAAGGAGCGCCTTCAGCAAGCGCTGGGGGCTGGGAGTGTGTGCAGAAAACGCCCTGGGATCCCTGCAGCCAAGCAAAGGGAACAAAGTTTCAGTTGTGGCCTGTCCGGAGAGCACCAAAATCGATTATTTTCCATTGCTGGGTGCTGTAGGAGCCCCAGAGGAGAGCCCAGGGGGCCGAAGAATGGAGAGCGGGGACTGTGCAGGAGCCCGAGCAGCGAGAGAGGCCGGGCTGAAGGTGCGGGGCGGGCACGGGCTGGGAGGGGGCCCAGCCCGGGGGTCGGCCCTCAGACCCGCCCCTTTCCCACCTTATCAAACCCTGTGTCCTCAGCCCCATTTTGTCTCTGTGCCTGGACCTTCTGCATTGCAATAAACTGTGTTTGGAGCTCTGCACAAAGACCCGCCTCTGGCCTTGTCCATCAGCAGGTTAAGCAAGCGTGCTCCAGGCTCTGGGAGTGCAGGTTGCTCACAGGGGCTTCTTGTGGATGTGCTGCAGCACTAGAGATGGACTTGGGCAGGAGGAACCCCCTAATCCAACGTAGTCATACGCTGTATTTTTCCCCAAACCAGGATTTCTCATTTCCAAACCTTGGCCGGATAGAGGAGGAGGCTGTGAGGAAGAGGAAGATGGCCCGGGACACCCAGGCAGGTGAGGAGGAAGTCAGTGCCCCTTTCCCTCTCTCTCCTGCTCCATCTCCCAGCCCAGCAATGCCCCTGGCTGCAGGACAACCCCACTGCTGTCCTGCTGGGGATGCACTGGGGGATCTTCTTCCCTTTCCTTGTGGCACAGAGGCAAATCCCATCCTCCCCTTGTCCTTCCTGCCCCAAACAAAGAGGTGAGGATGGAGAGCAGGGAGGACAAATCCCCCCAGCAGAACCTTGAAGAAGAGGCAAATTTGAGTGGCTCCACACGGCAGGAATCCAAAAGGGAGGAAAAGCACAGACATGCCGCAGGAGGAGGAGCACCAAACCCAGGCCAGGGTGCTCTGAGGTGAAAGGCCGCACCCTGACCCAGGAAGGTGGACACAGCTTCAGGCAGAGCTGGTGGTCCATGAGCAGCTTCATGATGGGGAGAAGCCCTACAAGTGTTTGGAGCGTGGGAAGAGCTTCAGGCAGAGCAGCACCCTGATCCGCCACCAGAGGATCCACACTGGGGAATGGGCCTACGAGTGTGGGGAGTGTGGGAAGGGCTTCAGGTGCAGCTCAGAACTCATCAGGCACCAATGCATCCACACCGGGGAGATGCCTTGCGAGTGTGCCCAGTGTGAAAAGAGCTTCATGCAGAGCTCTGCCTTGGCCAGACAGCAGTGGAGTCACTGTTAAGGGAAACCCTGCAAATGCCCCAACTGCAGGAAGAGCTTCATGTTTAACTCCAGCTTCATCCCCCATTGGAGGACCCTCGTTGGGAAGAGACCTGTGATCCATGTTCATGTGATCCATGCTGGGAAGACACCTGTACCTTTTCCTGCCCCTGCCGATGACATGATGTGGGATTGAATAACATGAGGGTCAGGCCATGGCCCTGTGATTACATTTACTCCCATCTCTAGTCATTGCCAGGGGCAGGAAAGGGACTCCCTGTCTCCCTGAAGAGAAGGGTGTCCTTCCCTGGAGTGAGGATAAACATGGCTGCTTAGAGGCACTCAGTGGTATTGTAGTTTTTCCTGCAAATCCTTTTCCTTATTCCCCGCTGTTATCAATATTGTTTCTGTTGCTGTTTGTTCCTTGTCTTGTTGCTGTTTCCAGTAAATTGTTCCCACACCATCCTAGCTCAAACCCCTGCAGGGCCTCTAGACTTCTAAAATTCCTTCTGAAAGTGGAGGCTGGGAGCAGCTGGATCGAATCCCAACCCCAGACTTTGTCAAAGGTGTAAAAGATTGTACAGGTGGAATTGAACTTTAATGCAATTTTTCCTACAGGATTAAGGATGGACAAACATATATACAGCTTTGATTGATTCTGATCATGATTAGAAGAAAGAACTTAACCACTGTTATTATTCCTCAGTATAGGAGCAATAACAATTATTAGAATATAGTGATCTAGGAAGCAATTTGGATGTCAACAGGGCCTTGCTGGAGTTGTTGGAGCCCATTGCAGGCAGAGCCTCCTGCTCCAGCAGGAACTGCCTTTCCTGTGCCAGGAGCAGGGCAGGTCCCGCTGCAGGAAAAGCCCCAGGCCAGCCCCAGCACAGGGAAGGGCTCGGGCACAAGGGCAGAGTGCCGTGCTGGGAGCTGTGCCAGGCAGAGCCTGAGGCACCAAAGGCACCTTGGCAGCAGCAGCTGCTTGCAGGGCATGGCCAGAAGCCTCCCTTGGCAGCCCAGCCTGGTGGCCAGCACTGCAGAGCTGCTGCCTCAGGGCTCATTTCTGGCTGGGCTCTGAAAAGCCACTTCTGCTCCAGGAGCCTGCCTGGGAAGCCATTGGCCCCAGCACCTTGGGGACAAGATATGAATGACAAAACTTCATGTCAGCAGAGACAAGGCAGGGCAGAGGAAAGGGCAGAGCCAGGCCCAGGGGACAGGGCTGCCATGGTGATGGCTGTGAGGTCACTGCCCCTGCAGCAGCCTGGCTGCCCTCAGCAGACATTCTGGCCAGAAGCGTTGTGAGGGCAGCCAGCACAGCAGAGAACCCACACATCAGGAATTCCGTCCTTGGGGATGAGAGGGTTTCACTGGGTCAGGTTGTTGTGGTGAACACTCCATGTGTGGAGACACAAGGCTTGACTCCTTTTCAGAAGGCTGATTTATTATCTTATGATATATATTATATTAAAATACTACTATACTACAAGAACAGAGAGAAAAATTATCAGAAGGCTACAAAGAACGAGAATAGAATAGAATAGAATGCATAACAAAATCTTGTGACTGCTCACAGCCTTGGCACAGGTGGCTGTGATTGGTCATCAGTTGAAAGCAATCCACATGGACCAATGGAAGATGCACCTGTTGCATTCCACAGCAGCAGATAGTTATTGTTTACATTTCTCTCCCGAGACCTTCAGCTCCTCAGAAGGGGAAAAATCCTAGCGAAGGATTTTTCATAAAATGTAATGTTGACATCAAGTTGCATAAAGCTCCTGATCTTGGAGCATTTCTGTGATGGGGAATCCACTTCTCTGGAAAAACTGTTGCAGTTTTGTTCCACTCTCATAATTGTAAAATATTTCCTCCTTCTAACAAATGTAAATCCCCCCTCATTCAGTGTAGATATATTGACCCTTGTTCTGTCACTACAAGATTTGGGAGAAAATAACTTTGACCACTATTTTTCCATTTTCACAGATACGCATCATAGACGGGATTCTGTGTGACATCACAGAGCAGGCTGTGACATGATGGCATGGCAGTATGACATCATAAAAAAGGCTGTGAGGTCAAAGTGTGCTGTGACATTACAGAGTGGCAGTATGACATCACAGAGAGGGTTTTGTGACATCACTGAGAGGGTTGTGACATCACAGAGCTGTCTGTGACATCATAGATTAGGATGTGAGGCCACAGAGCAGATCCACCCATCATGGAGGGTGGCTCTGTGACATCAGAGAGTGGGTTGTGACATCACTGGGTGGCTGTGTAGCATCATAGAGCAGGCTGTGACATCACAGAGCAGACTGTGACATCACAGTGTGAGTTTGAGACATCACCGAATCTTCTGTGACATCACAGTGCAGATCTATGATATCACAGACTGATATCCCAGCACTGGCCCTGTTATACCATGAAGGGGCTTTGTGACATCACAGAGCAGTTGTGTGTCATCACTGACTTGCCTGTGACACCATAGAGTAGGCTCTGTGACATCACAGGCTGGACATCATAGAATGGATTCTGCCATCACAGGGTATCTGTGTGACATCACAGAAGGGTTGTGACATCATGGAATGCCTGTGTGACATTCCAGGGTAGGTTGTGTAATATCACAACATTAACTGTGACATCATAATATGGGCTGTGACATCACAAATGGGATGTGTGTCATCACAGGGGCTTTGTGACATCACAGGGTCTGTGTGACGTCACATGAGGACTGTGTGACATCACAAGGGGCTGTGTGACATCATAGGGTCTGTCTGAGGTCACTGGGGAGGTCGCTCTGTCCCTGGGCCATCCCTGTGTTGGCCCCCCACGACCCTCCTGAGGGGCAATTGCAGCTCCTCTCCCCCCAAAAAAGGTGCTCTAGGGAGCCCGGAGATATCCAGGGCTGGAGTCCGGGATCTGCCGGCTCCCAACACTCTCCAAAAAAATCCTCCCGGAGACCCCTCAGTAGAGCCAGGGCGAGCTCGGCCTTCCCCTCAGCTGCGGCTCGGGGCTGGGGGCGATGCTCCCGGGGCAGGGGGTGCTGCAGGCTCAGCGTGCGGGCGCTGCGAGTGGCAAGATTCTCCCACTCCTGCTCCTGCTCTGGGAACCCACAGAGCTGCTGGACCTTGTCCCCTGGCCCTGCACAGCTCCTTGTGAGGCACAGCAGGAGCAGCACCCTGGGAGCCTCGGGAATGCCCCTCTGGGATCCATGGCACACACTCCCAGGGGCTGGAATTCCAGTGCCCAGCCAGGAAAAGATGTTCCTGCCCTTGAAGTCAAAGCTCTCAACAAGGAGCTAAAAGCCAAGTGGAGCAAGATCTCACAGTGTCATTTCACTGCCAGCCTTCATAACTTTATCCATGACTGTTGTAGCTCGTGGATTGGGAATTAAATCAGGGCAGGGTCTTTAGGGCAGGGTCTCCCTAGGTGAGAGCTGTCCTAGGTCAAGAGAGACACAGAGAGAGAAACAGAGGAGGCACAGAGAGGCAGGAGAGACAGGAGGACGCAAACACAATCAGCTGAGAAGGCGGCACTTTGAAAACCACCTTCCATGGCTTTTCACAGAGGCAGCTCCTGGCAAGGGCAGTGCTGCAGAGAGACAGCTCTGGCCAGGAGCAGCTCCTGGGCACAGCCCAGCAGGGCTGGGGCACTGCCAGGGCAGCTCAGGGACACCAGCAGGGCACAGCCAGAGCTGACAGGGCTCAGCACTGGCAGGGGCTGGGGGATGTCCCAGAGGGGGCTGTGTCACAGCGGCACCTCTGTGGCTGTGTCCTAGAGGCACAGAGCAGCTGTGATGTCAGCAAGGGGCTGTGTGACAGCACAGAGTGGGCTGTGTGAGGTCACAGGTTGGACTATGACATCACAGAGTTTCTTGTGGGAGGTCATTGAGTAGCAACAGCATCACAGAGGGGATTCTGTGTGACATCGTAGAGCAGGCTGTGAGGTCAAAGTGTGTGCTGTGACATTACAGAGTGGCAGTATGACATCACAGAGGGGATTCTGTGTGACATCATAGAGCAGGCTGTGAGGTCAAAGTGTGTGCTGTGACATTACAGAGTGGCAGTATGACATCACAGAGAGGATTGTGTAACATCATGGAGGGGGTTGTGACATCACAGAGCTGTCTGTTACATCATAGAGTAGGGTGTGAGGCCATGGAGCAGAGTATGCCGTCATGGAGGGTGGCTCTGTGACATAAGAGAGTGGGTTGTGACATCACCAGGTGATGGAGCAACATCATAGAGCCAGGTGTGCAATCACAGAACAGACTGTGACATCACAGGGTGACTTTGTGACATCACCAAATCTTCTGTGACATCACAGAGCAGCTTTATGATATCACAGACTGATATCCCAGCACTGGCCCTGTGATATCATGAAGGGGTTTTGTGACATCACAGAGCAGTTGTGTGTGTCATCACTGAGTTGCCAGTGATTTCATAGAGTAGGCTCTGTGACATCATAGGCTGTGACATCATAGAATGGATTCTGCCATCACAGGGTATCTGTGTCACATCACAGAGGGGTTGTGACATCATAGAATGGCTGTGTGACATCCAGGATAGGTTGTGTGATATCACAACATTATCTGTGACATCATAATGAGGGCTGTGACATCACAAATGGGCTGTGTGACATCACAGGGGCTTTGTGACATCACAGGGAATGTGTGACATCACAATGGGCCTGTGTGATGTCACAGGGGGTTGTGTGATGTCACAGGGGCTGTGTGAGGTCACTGGGGAGGTCACTCTGCCCCAGCCCCCCTCACAGTTCCCCCAGAGCAGTCCAATGCTGCTCGTGCACAGCAGGGTCCCCTGTCCCCCCGGGTCCCCCCGTCCCCGGCGCCGCAGCCTCCCCCAGAGGATGTTCCACGAGATCAACCCCAGAGCCTGACACAGGGACAGGGGGCCGGGACCCTGGGGGGTGGAACAGGGGGACAGGGATCCCCCGGCAGCGTCCCCGTGTCCCCCAGGGCCAGAGCCTGGGCCAGGGCTCCTTCACCCTGTTATGAACGAGGATCCTCGGCAAGGGATCAGCAACAACCAGATTTAATATTAAGTGACAGCAGCACAAAGTTCCTTGACAAGAGTCACTCTGCCCCTGACTGGACACTTCAGGCACACTGGGGGAACAAAGCAACAACAAAACCAAACCAAATCCAGGCAATCAAAGCAGAAGTGAACCGAGAACTGTCCCTCTGTGTGTGTGACACAAGGACAGTGAGGGCAAGGATAAAATGAATATGATCTAAAACCTGAACAAAGCTCAAACTTAACCGGACTTATACCTTAACCTTAACTCCTACCCTAAAGTTAACAATTTAGCAAAAGAACAACACTTAACAGTCTTTAACCTCATTTATAACCTATGACTAAGTGATTTAACAGTGGAATAACACTTAACCATAGCCATCTTAGCTAATAACTTAAATTAAACATTACAAATTAGCTAAAGAACAACTCTTAGAAGCAATTAACTAAGCTTAGACTATGTGACTTAATCTCACCTACAGGCCTGACTGACTCAGCTATCCAAAGCACTCCAACCCCTCCAAGAGCAGCATTAAATCCCCGAGTGCAGCAAACGAGAGAGTTCCCAGCTGGGAGAGGCCCCACTCAGAGGGAGTCGCTGGCCCAGGAGAGCTCCAAGGGGCTCCTTTTGCAGCGCTGTTTGTAGGGCCCCAAGAGAGGGGCTGCAGTCACAGCAATGGTTCATCCTGGCTGCACTTGGCATCAACAGCTTTCTTTGGCAGTGTGCGAACAGGGATGTTGTGCCACTGAGGGAACACAAACAGTTGCCAGGGCTGCTCCTACAGCAACCAGGAGCTGGTTGGGCAGCAGCAGAGCCTGGAGCAGACAGTGTTTGTGCTGAGCTGCAGAAGAGCTGAGCCCAGGGGCTGTTGGCCAAGGCCGAGGCCCAAGGAGCATTTCTGAGCTGGCAGGGCGGCCTGAGAAGGGGAGGGGGGAATGCAGCAGCACAGGGCCCATGGAACCAAGGGACCATGGTGACACTGTGGGGCCCTGTGAGACCAAGGGACCATGGTGACACTGTGGGGCCCTGTGACAGCAAAGCACCATTGTGACACTGTGGGGCCCTGCAAGACCAAGGGACCGTTGTGACACTGCAGGGCTGCATGGAGCCAAAGGTCCATTGTGACATGGCAGGGCCTCATGTCATCAGTGGTCCATTGTGACACTGTGGAGGCTAAGGAGACCATTGTGACACTGGAGACCATTGTGACACCCCATGGTCCAAAGGTCCATTGTGACACATCCCGGCTCATGGAACAGAGTCACGTGTCATTGTGGGGCCTGGGGAACCACGGAGACCATTGTGACAGTGCAAGGCCTCATGGAATCACTGGGACCATTGTGACATTCAGGGCCCTCTGCAACCCAGGAGCCATTGTGACATTGGGGGACCCCATTGAACCAAAGCACCATTGTGACACTTCTGGACCCTCTGGAATCAAATCACCATTAGGACACTGCGGGGCCCCATGGAACCAAGGGGACCATGGCGATACTGCAGGGCCTCTTAAAACCACGACAACACAGAACAGGTCTGGCTGGTTTGGCCTCTTGTGGACTGCCTGACTGGTCCAATGACCATGGCATGTTGAAGGCCTCTTCTCATCTGCTGTTGAAACACTGGTGCTCCATACTTTCTTTCATATGGAAAAGATCTGTCCTTCTCCTGCAGGCATCCATGGCCAGAATTGGGATTTCATCTCCAAATTTCCTTATATCCAGGGATTATTCCCATAGGAATATTGCCAGGACAAGACTGGCTGACAACGGTTTAATGAGGGTCACCTCTCATCAGTCCCCAAATCTCTGGGGAAGGCTCCATGCTTTCCTTCTTGTGGAAAGAGCTGCCCTGCTTCTCCAGGCAGCCATGGCTGAGACTGGGCTTCCATCTCCAAAATTCCCTAAATTCAAAGACTGCTCCCAGACAAAATCTGCCATTGCTGATAAGTCTGGCTGGCCATGGACTAGTGAGGCACTCAGCTGCCTTCTAAACACTGGGGCTCTGTGCTTTCCTTCCTGTGGAAAAGAGCTCTCCTTCTTTTCCAGGTGTCCATGGCCAGAACTGGGATTTCACCTCCAACATTGCATCCTGTGACAGACTGGAGGAGATTGTTGGCTGGAAACATTTCATGTGTGAGAGAGGAAGGTGCAGGTCCACCTTGCCCGGCCCTGGAACCCCAGCACTGCCCTGATCTGGAAGCCAATCCCCCCAGAGCCTCTATCCCAGCCCAGCAGTGGCTGCCAGTCCCTGGCACAGCACAGGCAATGCTCCACAGCCACCTCTGGAGCCCCAGCCCAGCTCCTGAGTGACCAAATGAGCCCAAGTCCCACCTGGGGTAAGGGCCCAGGAAGACCGAGGGGTATTGAAGGCTGACCACAAGACAAGCACACATCTTGACCCTACCTCCTCTTGGAATTTCCATCTGAACAATGTTGGAATCCAGGAGGTTGTAGCTCTGTGTGTGCTTCTCTGAATCTATTTTTTTGTTACTGTTGTTTATTATTATCTCTGAATTGTTCCCAATGAATTCTACCTGGATATTTTCAATACGTTTTCCAGAGTTTGACCAATGCAGAGTTCCAGTGGGGATGTTTCAGAGGTTCTTCCTCTGTTCACACAATCCTGAAATCAGATAGTCCAATGCTCTTGGTGCAACCAAATATCCATTGTCTTTCCTCAGGAATGGACTGTGGGATCTTGGCTCAGAAAAAGTCATTAGTATTGTTGATGAATTCAGTCCTTAAGCTGTTACAGTGCAACAAGTTCACTGAACTATTATCTTTGTTGTATTCATGTAACAGTGTCTAAAGTCATAGCCTTGGCTGAAATATCAACCCTGACATAAGTTTCTGTTGCAAAGACCCACAGATGTTAATTTGTTTACCTGTTCTAAATAATAGAAATTCTTTCAGTTCTAGGCTGTGAATAAAACAAGTCTTGAAAAACAGTTACTGAACGTGGTTTTAATTATTATTATTTAGGCTCAGGTTATCCTCCAACAAGGGCTTAAGCTGAACTAACCTTCTCTACTGACAGTAACTCAAGCAATTTGAATAATTGCATAGATGCTTTTCACAATCACCCACTCCAAGATGAAAAGGTTCAGGCTTCTCTGCATGATGTCTGTATCAGCCATCTGACACAGAAAGGAGCCTCTCTGAATCACACAGGATCAATCTGAGTGTGCTGCCCTTGCAGCAAATGGGAGCTTTGGATCAGAATGGCCATACTCTGCCAAACTGAGAAAAACCCCAAACTCTCTGTGTGTGCTGAGTGTGCTGGGTAGAAAAGGTGGATGTTCAGTGGTAGCTGCTGCTAAAGCAAAGGTTCTCTTCATTGCTTCTGCTGACCTCTCATATGGCACCTACCCCCTACAAGAAAACTGTGTCAATTAGCCCATTTAACCATCTGAATGGCAGCCTTGGAACTCCAGATGTGTCTCTGTTTAAATACCCCTGCCAGGCAGAAGAGCAGAAACCTATGTTTGCTCTCACATCCCTTTGTAATTTGGTCTCCTTTTTTTTGTGCTCTTATGATGGTACAGGCTATCCCACAATCCGTAATGGGCAGGGAGAATAAAAGTTAATATTTTCACAATAAACCCTTTTCTCCCATTCCTTTAAAGAAGCATGCATAGTTGAAATTAGTCACTTTCTTGGCTGGTTGTAATGGATTTAAATGGTGAGGAGTACGGAATGAGCTGCCGAGCCCTGTACATCACTGCAGATTTGTCTTTGGGAGCCAGTTGGCTGGCAAACTAACCCTGTCACATAATTATTGACTGAAAATATCCAGACAATCAAGTAGAGATCATTCTCAGGAATGTGATGTCCCAGCATCTTCTCAACATCAAAGATGAGTGTGGGTCCCAGGATTCAATGACTCCAGGATTCCACTAACCTAGCACTCTGGGATTCCATGGCTCTATGACCCCATGGATGGATTTGAGGACTGTCTCCCAGGCAAGGAGGGAATTTTGGTGCCAGCGGGAGGGGCTGCAGTGCAGGGGCACCAACAGCTGAGAGGCAACTGCTACTGCTACTGCTGCTTGTGGGGGTGCTGCTGGCAGTGGCAGTGTCCTGGTGTGGCTGAGCATTGCCATCTGCAGCCTGCGAGCTCCTGGGAGCTCAGGGCAGAGCCCACTGACCCAGTGTGACACTGCAGTTGAGGAGGACATGGAGAACGGAAAGTGTGCCCATGGAGTGGTTCAGAGCAGGTCTGTGGGAAGGAGGAGGGAGTGGGGATGAATCCCCTGCCCAAGGCTGCCAAGGAAAGGGCTTTGGGAGGGAAAGGAAGCCTTGACCTGACACTAAGCCCATCAAGGGCCCAGTTGCCCACATTGAGCAGGATTTCATCAGGCTTTGTCTCAAGACAGTGGCAGGGTCAGAAGTGTTGGGAGCAGCTGGAAAGCAGGGCGGTGTATTCCCTCTCCCCAGCCCATTTGGGAACATCTGGGCAAGGTCTCCATTGTCTGCCTGCAGCCAGCTTGGGGGGCCCTTCCTCTCCTCCTCCTGCTTGAGGGAGCGGGCTTGGTTTCCTCTGTCATCTGCAATGCTGAGCTTCTCTCTCATCAAACCTGGCTGTTCAGCATTTGTGTCCCTGTGTCTCATACCTTCCTCCCCTTCCTCCTCACCACGAGCTCATGGAGCCTCTCTGGGCAGCTGGACTTGGAACTTGCAGCAGCAGGCGTGCCCTGAGGAGCACCTCTGGCCTCCAGCCTTTCTGCAGGGCTACCCAGAGCTTTCCTCCCAGTGGAGAGCCTCTTTCCTTTCTCTTCCCAAGGCAATACAGTCTGGAACTTGGCTCTTTCCTCCTTTCTTTCTCTTTCAAGGAAGGATCAGCCATGGCTGAAGGAATCTTCCTTAGGTAACAGGTGCTGATGGCCATTGTCAGCATCAACCAGCCCTCTGGAAAGAATGGGATTCCTCCTGAGGATGACAAAGAAATTGTCCAGAGGATGAAGGAGCGGGAGGTGATCTGATCCTTCGGCAGAAGCAGCTGCACCTGGAGAAGGAAATGGCAGACCTGGAAGCCAGGCAGGAGTCTCTGGCATGGCCTCTGTGGGAACTGGAGAGAAAGATCCAATGGCACACATGCACAGTGATTTGCTTGGTTGTCTCTGCCATGTTCATGATCTGGAGGCAGTGTAGGAATGGAGGGGAGAACAGAGAAGAAGAGACTGGCCCAGGGCTCCTGGGGAAAGCCTGGAAAGGAGTGGCCTTCCTGACAAAGCCCTTTGTGCTGCTCAGGGCCATTTGCATCTCAATGGGCAGAACTGGAGGATATCTTCCAGTATTTGCATATAGACTTGTTGAATTAGCTCTTAAATTACGTCATTCCAGTAAGAAAAACTTGGTGCTTGAAATTCCTTAAGTTCCTTAGGTTAAGAATTTCTTTATTTCTCTGTATTGATTGTTAAATATACTGTACTGATTGCTATGATCTCTATATTGATTGTTAGAAATTCTCCATATTGTTAGAAATACTCTGTACTGATTGTTAGAAATACTTTGTATTGATTGCTGTAATCTCTGTATTGATTGTTAGAAATACTCTCTGTATTGACTGTTAGAAGTACTCTCTGTATTGATTGTTAGAAACAATCTCTGTTTTCAATGTTATAAATACTAGACTTCCATTAATAAGATAAGATTTAGGCAAAGGAATAAACTTTTCAAAATTGTTTGTTTGCAACCAGATGACTTCCTGTTATCTTTAGCCTCTGGCATTCTCCTTGCACGGTGTGTTCCCCTTACCAGGCTGAAATACAAACACCACAGAAGCAGAGACCCTGTGTGCAAAACACAACTAAGGGTGTGTGCTCCTCTAAATGGACAGACATTCATGGGAGGATGTTTCAGGAAGAGGCTGTGGACATTGTGGCTGGAAAGCAGGGAAGGAACAGTTTAGCATGAGCTTTCCTTCAGCAAGAGGGGAGGCACGCAGAGGAGTTTGTTTCAAGTGAAGTCTGACGCCGTCATCCAGTGCTGGCAAGAAGGGTAGAGCAGAGAAGCTGAGCAAAGGGCCTCAGTGTGTTTAGTGCTGATGTTTGGACTTCAATGATGAGGACAGAACCTTCCTAAACAGAACATTAAATCCCAAACCCATAGAACGCTGAGCAGGTGCATTCATTGCGCTCGTGAATCAGGCAGGGACGGGGTGCGACTTCTTCTGTTGCTGAGTAGCAAGCTGATTAAAAGAGGCTTCAAACAAGGGTGGCAAACAGGAGCAGGCAAACAGGTGTGGCATGGCTCAGAGGGTGTGGCATGTCAGTGTGTGAGCAAACAAGGGCGTGGCATGGCTCTGAGAGTGTGGCATGTCAGTGTGTGAGCAAACAGGGGTGTGGTACGGCCCTGAGAGTGTGGTATGTCAGTGTGTGGGCAAACAGGAGTGTGGCATGGCTCTGAGAGTGTGGCACGGCAGTGTGTGGGCAAACGGGCATGGCATGGCTCTGAGAGTGTGGCATGTCAGTGTGTGGGCAAACAGGAGCGTGGCACGGCTCTGAGAGTGTGGCACAGCAGCTTGTGGGCAAATGGGTGTGGCACGGCTCTGAGAGCGTGGCACGGCAGCTTGCGAGGCAGTTCATGCAGGCAGGGCAAGCAGGCAGTGTAGCATCCCATGAACTCTCCCATTTCAGCCAATTCCCAAGTCCTCGGCCCTGGCAATGGCAGTAACTACTTACCATAGAGGTGGTCCTGCTGGGGGAAAAGACAGATTCCCCATTGGACTTCTGTCTCACGGATTCCTGGTTTCTCCTTGCCCCTTGTGGGCAAATGGGTGTGGCACAGCTCTGAGGGCATGGCACGGCAGCTTGCGAGGCAGTTCATGCAGGCAGGGCAAGCAGGCAGTGTAGCATCCCATGAACTCTCCCATTTCAGCCAATTCCCAAGTCCTCGGCCTGGCAATGGCAGTAACTACTTACCATAGAGGTGGTCCTGCTGGGGGAAAAGACAGATTCCCCATTGGACTTCTGTCTCACAGATTCCTGGTTTCTCCTTGCCCTGTCCCCTCATTGGTTGGATACCCCTGGCTGTGCCCTTTCCCCTGGAGACCAAACCCCTCTGCTCTGCCCTTAGCTCCACCCTCCACCCCTTCCCCTTCTTAAGCTGCCTGCTCCACGTGGTTCTTCTCTTTTCATCTGGGTTCCTTGTAGCCACATGTGATACTCTGCTGGAATAAAACCTTGCAAAAAGAGCCTTTCTTGCCTCTATTGCTGAGCCAGCTGTGGTGAGTGTTGAGTGGGGGCTTGACTGTATTGCCTGAATGTTAATTGAGCCTGCTTTTCTACAGCAGAGGTTTGTTGGGAACAGATAGTAGGCAGCAGCACCCACCATTCTAACAACTGCATTTTTAAGTCAGGGTTGCAAGTTTTCTTGCTAGTAGGTTTTACTGTGTGTTGTTTGCAGTGTTTCTGTTGGTTGGGTGGTTGGTTTTGGGGTTTCTGGTAGTAATGGTTTTTATGTGATCGAAAACTGCAGTTAGTAAAAGTGTATGTAACCGGGTGGAGCCCTCCAAAAAGGATCCATCTCTCCAAACCCATTCCTGTGTGGAGTGTTTGAGCTTGTCAGTTGTTTCAGGGGGTGTTGGAAGAAATCTGCCTGTGGTGTGAACAGGTGAAGGATCTCCTTTCATTGGTCACTGAGCTTAGAGAGGAAGTTGAAAGACTAAGGGAGTATCAGGAAAAGGGAAAGGGAAATAGATTGGTGGAGTTCGGCCTTCCATCCTTAAGGGAGGCCCACCAAAGACCAAAGGACTCCTATGCCTCCCACTGTATAGAAGAATGCTTGGTAGATGAAGGGGAGTGGAAATGGGTCCCTGCTCGGGGAAGTATTAATAAAAACTCCTCCTGATCCCCATCCGTTAGTCAGGTGCCACTTCAGAACATGTATGAACCCCTGGATCTAGAGAGTCAGACTTAAAAGAAAATTATCTGCCTCCCAATTATGATTCATCTGTGAGAAGGATCACCACTTTTAATATCAAAAAGAGAAGAAGAGTAGTCGTAGTGGGTGACTCCATCCTGATGGGAGCAGAGGGCCCCATATATTGACCAGACCCACCCCACAGAGAGGTCTGCTGCCTCCCTTAACATCTGCTGGGAACTCAATACAGTAGAAAGAAAGGCAGTCCAGGAAATTTTTAGAGTGTGTGGAGGACAACCTTTTGTCACAGCTGGTGGGTGGGCCCATCAGGGGAGGGACTGTGTTAGATCTTTTTGTTTTCCAATAGAGATGGGCTGGTGGGAGATGTGGTGGTTAAAGGCTGCTTGGGGCAGAGTGATCATGAAATTACAGACTTTTTGATATTTGGTGAAATGAGAAGGAATGTCAGTAAGACTCTTACACTGGACTTCCGGAGACTTTGGCTTCTCAGGAGACTTATTCAGAAAGTTCCTTGGGAAGCAGCCCTTAAAAGCAAAGGAGTTCGGGCAAGGTGGGCATGCTTCAAAACAGAAATCTTGAGGGCACAGGAACCAACTGAAAGTTTCTCTTCATGGCAAACAGACCATGGTTGAACAGGATACAATTTAATAACAATCACACTCTTCCCTGAGCTATGTGCAACATCCCAGCAGTGTCTGATGAGTCCACCATCCACAAGTGATTTCCATACTAGAATTAATTTCAGAAAAACGTGTTTCTGTGGTAGATATAAGCACAATTAGGTTCTTGTATCAGGATGCTCCCACCAGGCCCCCGGGTGCAGAGCCCGGCTCAGTGTTCTCCATCACCTCCTCACTGGCACTGCTCTGGGCTGGGATGAGGAGCCCCTCAGCCTTCCCTGCTCTGGGCTGGACAAGCCCAGCTCCCTCAGCCTCTTCCCACAGCCCAAGGCTTCCAGCCCCACCTTGGAGGCCCTTCCCTAACCCTGCTCCAGCTGCCAGACATCTTTCCTGCCCTGGGCAACCCAAATCAGGCCACAGTGACCTGGATCATCCACGTCCTTGATGTCCTGGTCACACAGCCCTGGCCCCTTGTCCCCATGTCAGGCTCTGGGGTGGATCCTGTGCAACATCCTTTGCTGGAGGCTGTGGTATAAACAGAAACTTTCCTGTACTCAGCATGCACAGCTTTGGGAGAAGCTATGCTCTGTGCATCTGGCTGAATAAAGAATGCTGCTTCTTAGTGCTACAGTGGTGTTAAGGAGTCTTCTGTTTTACCAAATTGTTGGTAACACTCCTACTGCCAAGGGGAGCTCTGTCTCCTGCTGTTCACAAACAGAGAAGGGCTGGTGGCAGATGTGGGGGTTGGAGGCTGCCTGGGGCACCGTGACCATGAAATAATCAAGTTTTCAATGTTCTGTGAAAGAAGGAGGGGCAGCAACAAAACTTCTGCACTGGAATTAGGAAGGGCAGACTTTGTCCTCTTTAGGATGCTGATTTGGGGAGTACGGAATCAGGTACTGATTTTTTAAGGGAAACAACCCTTAAAACAAAGGGGTCCAGGAAGGAGAGAGACATTTCAAGAAAATAATTTTAAGGGAGTAGGAGCAGCCTGTCCCAGTGTGGCAAAAGTTGAGTTAGTGAGGAAAATGACTGGCCTGGCTACCCATGGAGCTTTTGTGGCAACTCAAAGCAAAAAATTACTTAAAACTCAGGAAGTGTCCAAAGATGATGTTAGGTTATACAAAAAGAAAAGTGGAAAGGTGATGACTCAGTTAGAACTTCATGTGGTGGCTTTTCTATTAAAAAAAAACAACAGTTTTTGTAAAAAAATAAATGGCAAAAGGAGGAAGTGTCCAAAGATGATGTTAGGTTATACAAAAAGAAAAGTGGAGAGGTGATGACTCAGTTAGAACTTCATGTGGTGGCTTTTCTATTAAAAAAAAAACAACAGTTTTTGTAAAAAAATAAATGGCAAAAGGAGAGATAAGGAGAACCTCTACATTTTATTGGACGCAGTAGAGAATAAAATAACTAAAGATAAGGAAAAAAACTGAGCTCCTTAACATCTTGTTTATCTCAGTTTTCAATATTAGGACAGATTGTCCTCAGGACAAGTGTTCTCCACAGGGCACTCACAGGATGGCCGAGGGATCAGAGCCAGCCAGCATGGATTTCAATATCTGCATTGATGGTCTGCATGAGGGGACTGAGTCCAGCATCAGCAAATTTGCAGATGACACCAAGCTGGGTGCGAGTGTGGATGTGATGGAGGGTAGGAGGCCTCTGCAAAGGGACCTGGACAGGCTGGATCCAGGGCCCAAATCCAACAAGGTGAGCTTTAACAAGACCAAGTGCCGGGTCCTGCACTTTGGCCACAACAACCCCTGCAGCGCTACAGGCTGGGGACAGAGTGGCTGGACAGCAGCCAGGCAGAAAGGGACCTGAGGGCACTGATGGACAGCAGGCTGGACATGAGGCAGCAGTGTGCCCAGGTGGCCAAGAAGGCCAATGGCTCCTGGCCTGGATCAGGAATGGTGTGGCCAGCAGGACCAGGGCAGTGATTCTTCCCCGGTTCTCAGCAATGGTGAGTCCACACCTTGAGTGCTGTGTCCAGTTCTGGGCCCCCAATTTGGGAAGGACATGGAGGGGCTGGAACATGTCCAGAAAATGGCAACCAGGCTGGAGAGGGGTCTCCAGAACGAGTCCTGTGAGGAGTGGCTGAGGGAGCAGGGGTTGTTTATCCCGGAGAAGAGGAGGCTCAGAGAGACAAGGTGGTGTCAGGGCACAGGCTGGACTTGATGATCTCCAAGGTCTTTTCCAACCTTGCTGATTCTGGGATTCTCTGAAACCACTCTTGGAGGAGTTGCAGAATGAGCCCTGGGCCTCCTCTTCAGAAGCTCCAGCAGCCCAGGTGCCTCAGCTTCTCCTCCCAGCCCCAAAGCCCATCCTGTCAGTCCTGCAGAGCCTCTGCAGCTCCTCCTCACTGCCCAGAACAGGGAGCCCCACAGGCAGACACAGCAGCCCAGATGTGCCCCCTGGCCTGGGGTGCCTCTGGCAAGGGAGCAGCACCAGGCACTGCAGGAGCCTGCAGACAATTCCTGCAGCACTTGGAGGATGATCCTGCTGCCCAAGGGACGTTCCCATGGTGCCAAGTCAGGAACTACAATGGGGAGTGGGGCCAGAGAGGAAAGGGCAAACAGGGATGGGCTTTTTGCAGGGGAGGGGACAGGGCTGGGCAATAGGAAGAAATCTGGATCATGGGACTATTTTTACTGTTTCAACCCTTGTTGTGCGCCCCTGTGAGCAAGTAAGCACTACAAACCCTCTCCCTCAAAGCCTTGAGGGACTGCCAGAGCAGAACTTGTTCATGCTCTTTTCTCCTGGTGATTTTATAATCCCATACAGACTCTGACAGCAAACCCGTGCTAGAGGAAAGATTGACCTTGGAATCATAGGGCACTTTCTGGGTGGGTGTTTTAATCTGCTTTTCCAGGGCCTTGGGCTGAGCAGGGTGAGGATCTGGGGGATTTCACAGAAGAACTGGCCTAGGGCATTGCCATGGCATAGGGGCAGGGAAAATGTATTGGCTGTGTGCATGAGAGCATTGTGAAAGGCACTGGCCCAGGCAGCTGCTGCCATGTGGGCACAAGCTCTGCTGCCCAGGAGGGTCCCGTAGTGCAGGGGTTTGCAGATGGACACGTAGCGGTCGTAGCACATGATGGTCAGGAGAAAATACTCTGCTGAGATGAAGAACAGAAAGAAAAAGAGCTGTAGAGCACATCCTGTGTAGGAGATGGTCGTGGTGTTCCAGAGGGAATTGTGCATGGCTTTGGGGACAGTGGTGCAGATGGAGCCCAGGTCGCTGAGGGCCAGGTTGAGCAGGACGAAGAACATGGGCGTGTGCAGGTGGTGGCTGCAGGCTACGGCGCTGATGATGAGGCCGTTGCCCAGGAGGGCAGCCAGGGAGATGCCCAGCAAGAGGCAGAAGTGCAGGAGCTGCAGCTGCCGCGTGTCTGCCAATGCCAGCAGGAGGAAGTGTCTGATGGAGCTGCTGTTGAACATTTGCAGGGGCTGGCCATGGGGACTTGTTCATGGAGAAAGGACAGTGAAGAGATGCCTGTAACTAAAATCAAAGGCATTTCCCATACGCCCTCCTCTGTAACCCACACAGACCCTCTTTAGTGTTTATGAGTTCTGAGGTTTTCTTTTTAAGCTCCCCCCATGAATCTCCTGGTATTCTTGGATATCAGAAACTCTCAGCATTTCTGTTTCACTCTGGTAGAACACAGTGAGTTTCCCGGAGGAAAGATTATGAGTGGAGATTGTAGGGAGATGGTCTCTCACTTGACTGTGTTTGGAGTTTCTCTGGGCTTTCACTTTCCTCAGTTGGAGGATTTGTGCACTCCTAAGTTATTTGTAAAGGTCACCAAGTACTGCTGAGAGCAGATGGATCCACCACAGCCTGCTGTCCATGGGCAGAGTGGCTGAAAACACATTGGGGATCTCCTGTTAACCTACTGATCACTAAAAATAACAGTCTGGATGTCTCAGGCACTTGTCAAAATTCAGAACAAATAATAAATTCATATCTAATAATAATTCAATAATTCATAACTCAATATAATTCATAATCAACCTTTAATATTTATCTCCCCTCCCTGCCATTCCAAATTAGTACGAAACTGAATAAAATGTCTTAAGAAATTTCCTTATTTTTATCAAAATCCTTGTCCTGGAAATATTCTATGACTGATCAGAACCCCTCAGCATGTCAGAGCTTCAGGAGCATTTCATGCCCCTGCACCAGAAATATTCAGAGTTGTACTCACGGGGTCTGGAGGCATTGGGATGATCCAGCTTTAGGAGATGGCTCCAGGAGCTGCAGCTGCATTGTCCTGCAGCCAGAGGTTCCTGTGCCAAGGGCTGGCAGTGATTCTGCCCCAGGCACTTCTCAGCACCTTCCCAGCCCTGACTGATTGAAGCTCTCTGTGCCTCTGGGCTGTGCCCAGGCTGGCTGCAGGCAGTGCCCCAGCCCTGCTGGGCTGGCAGAAGAGCTGCTCATCAAGAGAAATGTGCTTTTGAAGCTCTTCTTGCTTACCAGGAGCTGTCTCTGGGCCAGGAACCCAGCCATGCTCACCAGCAGAGACACAGCACAAGGACTTGAATGACCCTCTGGGGCTTTGTGCTCAGGCCCTGAACATCAGTCCGTGAGAGGCAGCTGAAGAAACCTCTCTAGAAGTCCAAGTCCGAATCCAACTCCAAATTTGCTTGGACTTTTAATGGGTGACACTGAGGGACACAACTCAGAAGGTGGCCCCAGGCCCCAGGCAGAGCAGAGAACTGGAGGCAGTGATGACAGGTGGGGACAAAGAGAAGCCACGTCTTGGTGACCTGGGGCACAGCAGCAGGTTCTGTGCCACCAAGGGCTGGGAGGAGACACCTTGTCCTGAGGCCCTGGGGCCTCCTGGCACAGCCCCAGCCAGGCTGGGCACTGTCAGCCCCTTGTCCTGCCCTCAGCATCCCCCCCTAGCCCACATCCCAGCTGCCTGGAAAATCTGCAATCGTCAAGTCCCTCCCATTTTTCACAGCTTTTCCCAGAGCTGTGTTTATGGGCCATGCCAACTTATGGGGTATTAGTTTAAAGATAAGCTGTTTAAAAGCAAAGGTTCTCTTCATCTATTTCTGAAATCATCTTCATCTCTGAGAACAGAGACCTTTTTCTTCTCTCCCTGAGGGCACAGGGTCTCATCGCTCTTCTCTCTTTCTCTGTTCAAACTTCCCATGGGATCACAGCTACTTCAACATTTGCTTCCTTTAGCATGGACGCCATTGCTGAAGAAGTCATCTCCCCATATTTTCAATGCGTTATTGGGAAAAAGAGAGTCTGATGTATCAATGACATCCTTCTCCTTAGCTTTACAAGAGGATTTAAATCTTCAGATCAGGGCATTCCCTCATAGCTCCCATCGGGTGCTCAACTTCCTCTTCACTGAAGTTGGTGTGTTCGTGTTGCTCCTCTGTGTGCCTGCACTTTGTCCATTTCTCTCCCTCGAGGGAGGATGGAAGCACTGAAAGAGTTAATATCTCTCCCGGGGCCTGCAGATGTTTCTGTGACCCCAGCCGGGCTTGGTCCTTGCGGCCGGAGCTGTTTTACGATGGAGGTTTCTGCAGCGGCTGCGCTGGGGCTGTGTCAGGATGGGCCGCGCTGGGGGAGGGCCAGGATCTCAGCAGCCAGGCCAGAACACAGCAGCAGCACGGCTGGGGCCCATGGCTTCTCCTCCCCCTGCCCGGGGCTTGTGGGTGAACCCCAAGGGTGGCAGAATCTTGGCCGAGCCGGCCCAGCCTGGCTGAGACGGGGGCTGGGCCAGCCTTGTTATCTCTTTGCTGGCCCCAAGGGAAAGAGACCCTCCTAGGCTTTCTCATCTTTAACATGTGTTTTCACAGAGGTGTGTACAGTTTCCTTAGTGGTTTAACAGATTGCCAATTCTCAAAGCTAATTACTGATTGGTTTTCTGTTAGACATGGAGGCAAGTGCTAGCACCTTCTCTTAGAACATGACTTCCACCATAACAGCACAAAGCACAGAGCTCCTTTGTCCATATGTAGTCCTCATGTGCCCGAGGCCTCAAAACCCCTCCCTGGGAGGTTTCTGGGGTCTCTCCAAGGTGTTTTCAAATGAAAACATTCAGCTCAGAGTCTAAGAAAATCACCAGAGGACAGGGCCAGCCTGACCTGGCTGTTTTTGTCTGAGCAATCCTTGGATATATAGAATTTGGGAGATAAAATTCTAATTTTGGCCATGGCATCTGGGCATGAAAGGTGGTTCTTTTCCACAGGAATTAAGGAACAGAGCCACAGTGTTTCAGGGGCAGATGAGAGGTGACCACCAGAGGCCAAGGCTAGCCAGAGCAGGTAAGTTTTTTCTGAGATATACCCTTGCCCACCAGAAACCTTTTAGGGAGTGTACCAGTTTTGGCAACCGGCATCTGAAAAGATGGATGGTTCTTTTCCATTGCAGGGAAAGCACGGAGCCCCAGTGTTTCAGGAGCTGATGAGAAGCAGCCCTTGACATGCCAAGGTCAGCTAGACTTGTCAGGTGGCCCATGGGGAGGCCAAGCCAGCCAGACAGCCATCCATGTTCCCTCGATTACACGGGGCCCCATAGTGTCCCAATGGTCGCTTGCTTCCATGACGCACTGAGGTGTCCCAATGGCCCTTTGGTGACATGAGGCCCTGAAAGGCCCTCATGGTCTCCATGGGTCCATCAGGCCCCACAGAATCATAATGGTCTCTGGGTTCCATGAAGCCCCGCTGTGTCACCATGGCCCCTTGGTTCCATGGGCTCCAGTGGTGCCACAATGAACCCCTTGCTTTCATGAGGTCCCCACAGTATCCCAGGGATCTCCATGGGAAGGAAAGAACCAAGCCCCAGTGTTGCAGAGGCAGTCACCATAGGCCAAGGCCAGCCAGACTTGACGGGACTGGCAGATTTTGCCTGGAAGCAACCCTTGGATATACAGAATTTTAGAGGTAGAATCCCAATTTCACACATGGACACTTGGGGGAGAATCTCAGTCCTTTTCAATAGGAAGGAAAGCACAGAACACTGGTGTTTCAGGGGCAGCTAAGAGGCAGCTATGCGAGGCCAAGGCCAGCCACACCTCTCTGTCCTGGTAGCTTTTGTTTGAAAGCAACCCTTGGATATAGTGAATTTGGGAGGTGGAATCCCAGTTTTGGCCATTTCTGCACAGTTAAGAAGAATGGTTCTTTTCCATAGGAAGGAAAGCACAGAGCTCAAGTGTTTCAAATGGAGATGAGGAGAGAGATGGCTCCTGGGAGGCTCAGCCAGCCATATCTCTTTCTCCTGGCAGCTTTCATCATGGAGGAGTCCTTGGATATATGGAATTTAGGAGGAAGAATTTCTAATTTGACAATGGACACCTTGAGAAGAAGGATGGTTCTTTTCCATTGGAAGGAAAGCACTGAGCCCCAGTGTTTGGAAAGCAGTCCCCAAGAGGCCAAGGGCAGCCAGACCTGTCAGTCCTGGCAACTTTCACTTGGGAGCAATCCTTGGATGTACAGAATTTTGGAAGTGGAATCCCAGTTTTGGCCATGGGCACCTGGTCAAGATGGATGATTTGCTCCTACAGGAAAGAGAAGTGCCAAGTCCAAGTGTTCTGGAAGATGATGAGATGTGGCCACCCTTAGGCCAAGACAGCCAGACCTGTCTCTGCTGGCACCTGTTGTCTAGGGGCTATCCTTGGACATAGAGCATTTTGGAGGTGCAATCTCAATTTTGGCTGTGGATACGTGGACAGGAATAGTTCTTTCTATGAAGAAAGAAAGCGCAGAGCCTCAGTGTTTCAGAGGCAGATGAGTGCCAGCCCTCAGGAAGCCAAGGCCACCCAGACTTGTCACTCCTGGCAGCTTTTGTCTCAGAGTTATCCTTGGATATAGGGAATGCTGGAGACAGATGCCCAATTTTGGCCATGTGTACTTGGTCGGGATGGATGTTTTTTTCCCATAAGAAAGAAAAGCACATGGTCCCAGTGTTTCAAAGGCAGATGAGAGATGGCCCCTGGATGGCCAAGGCAACCAGATCTGTCACTCCTGGCGGATTTCATCTGGAAACAACCTTTGCATATAAGGAAATGTGGAGAAGGAATCCAAATTTTGGCCATGGGGCCTTGGAGGAGAAGGACACTTCTCTCTCATAAGAAGGAAAGCCCAGAGCCCCAGTGCTCCAGGGACAGATGAGAAGCAGTCCTCGACATGCCAAGGTCAGCTGGACCTGTCAGGTGGTCCCCAGGAGGCCCAGCCAGCCAGACCTGTTCCATGTTCCCTCGATTACACGGGGCCCCATAGTGTCCCAATGGTCCCTTGCTTCCATGACGCACTGAGGTGTCCCAATGGCCCTTTGGTGACATGAGGCCCTGAAAGGCCCTCATGGTCTCCATGGTTCCATCAGGCCCCACAGAATCATAATGGTCTCTGGGTTCCATGAAGCCCCGCTGTGTCACCATGGCCCCTTGGTTCCATGGGCTCCAGTGGTGCCACAATGATCCCCTTGGTTTCATGGGGTCCCCACAGTATCCCAGGGATCTCCATGGGAAGGAAAGAACCAAGCCCCAGTGTTGCAGAGGCAGTCACCATAGGCCAAGGCCAGCCAGACTTGACGGGACTGGCAGATTTTGCCTGGAAGCAACCCTTGGATATACAGAATTTTAGAGGTAGAATCCCAATTTCACACATGGACACTTGGGGGAGAATCTCAGTCCTTTTCAATAGGAAGGAAAGCACAGAACACTGGTGTTTCAGGGGCAGCTAAGAGGCAGCTATGCGAGGCCAAGGCCAGCCACACCTCTCTGTCCTGGTAGCTTTTGTTTGAAAGCAACCCTTGGATATAGTGAATTTGGGAGGTGGAATCCCAGTTTTGGCCATTTCTGCACAGTTAAGAAGAATGGTTCTTTTCCATAGGAAGGAAAGCACAGAGCTCAAGTGTTTCAAATGGAGATGAGGAGAGAGATGGCTCCTGGGAGGCTCAGCCAGCCATATCTCTTTCTCCTGGCAGCTTTCATCATGGAGGAGTCCTTGGATATATGGAATTTAGGAGGAAGAATTTCTAATTTGACAATGGACACCTTGAGAAGAAGGATGGTTCTTTTCCATTGGAAGGAAAGCACTGAGCCCCAGTGTTTGGAAAGCAGTCCCCAAGAGGCCAAGGGCAGCCAGACCTGTCAGTCCTGGCAACTTTCACTTGGGAGCAATCCTTGGATGTACAGAATTTTGGAAGTGGAATCCCAGTTTTGGCCATGGGCACCTGGTCAAGATGGATGATTTGCTCCTACAGGAAAGAGAAGTGCCAAGTCCAAGTGTTCTGGAAGATGATGAGAGGTAGCCACCCTTAGGCCAAGACAGCCAGACCTGTCTCTGCTGGCACCTTTTGTCTAGGGGCTATCCTTGGACATAGAGCATTTTGGAGGTGCAATCTCAATTTTGGCTGTGGATACGTGGACAGGAATAGTTCTTTCTATGAAGAAAGAAAGTGCAGAGCCTCAGTGTTTCAGAGGCAGATGAGTGCCAGCCCTCAGGAAGCCAAGGCCACCCAGACTTGTCACTCCTGGCAGCTTTTGTCTCAGAGTTATCCTTGGATATAGGGAATGCTGGAGACAGATGCCCAATTTTGGCCATGTGTACTTGGTCGGGATGGATGTTTTTTTCCCATAAGAAAGAAAAGCACATGGTCCCAGTGTTTCAAAGGCAGATGAGAGATGGCCCCTGGATGGCCAAGGCAACCAGATCTGTCACTCCTGGCGGATTTCATCTGGAAACAACCTTTGCATATAGGGAAATGTGGAGAAGGAATCCAAATTTTGGCCATGGGGCCTTGGAGGAGAAGGACACTTCTCTCTCATAAGAAGGAAAGCCCAGAGCCCCAGTGCTCCAGGGACAGATGAGAAGCAGTCCTCGACATGCCAAGGTCAGCTGGACCTGTCAGGTGGTCCCCAGGAGGCCCAGCCAGCCAGACCTGTCCCCTGTTCCCTTGGTTTTGTGGGACCCCAGAGTGTCACAATGGTCTCCTTGGTTCCGTGAGGCCCTGGAGTGTCAGAATGTTCCCCCTGCTTCTGCAGTGTCACAATGGCCCCGTGCTTCCATGAGATTCCCCCTGCTTCTGCAGTGTCACAATGGCCCCGTGCTTCCATGAGACCTTACAACATCACAATGGCTCATGCTCCCACAAAGCCCTGATGTGTCATCATGGCCCCTCAGCTCCATGCCCCCTCACTGTGTCACAATGGTTTCTCTGTGACACTACAGGATCCACAAAGTCACCATGAACCCTTGGTTCCTTGGGGCCCCGAGTTTCACAATGATCTCCTTGATTGCATGAGGCACCAGAGTGTCACAGTGGCCCCTTGGTTCCATGAGGTTCCGTAGTGTCACCGTGGTGTCCTTGGACCCGCGTTGTCACAACTGACCCCTGGCTCCATGAGGTTCCGTACGGTCACTGTGGTCGCTGTCAGAGGCAGGATGAGATCAATGTCCCAAGACACCTTGGGATGCTTGGATTGCCCATGTGGGGCCAGGGCCGGGTTAGGCCTTGGTTTGTAGTAGGACTTCTTGGGCGGGAGGGGTGAGAACCTTGTAGAGAGCCGGGGAGATAGGGACCCCGATCTGGGACAACTGTGGAAGCTCCCTTCAAGATTTCACCTTTTGGGAACACGGGAGAGGGAAGAGGGGTAGGACGGGGAGAACCACATGAACTGGGGATTAAAGTGTTAACTGCCGGTTGCTTTCTCCATTCCCACCTTGAATTTAAAATGGCTCTAACTTGGTGAAACCAGAAAATGATCTTAGAAAGGGAGGAGTTCCCTGACCGTCCTAATTCTGCCAACTTTGCAATGACTACATCTCAAAAATCAACCTCATACAATGGATCAGTGGTAACCTCCAGGAAGTGAGAAAACAACCAAACAATTAACTTTCTTAATTCTCACTTTTTAACATGAACATCCCCACCCGCAAGGATTCCCTTAACTTGGATAAACACTGTTTTCTGGATCCCAGAAAGCCTCGCACCCATGGCTTATGATGTTAAGAGAGAGAACCAATACCCACCACCCGTAAGAAAATATAAAAGGAAAAGGCAGAAAAACCCACACCGGCCCCTGTCGAAAAAGACGGTGGCTGCACAGCAGAGAAAAAGAGGCAAAGGTGCTAAGTTAAAAAGACCTGGCTCAAAGTAAATGAAAGGAACTCAGGATGCCCCGACCCTTCAACAATAGAAAGGATCTGGGGTAGAGAGACAGGGGAACAAGAAGGAGGTGAGAAGGGGAGAGGACACCACTTAAAGTCAGGCGCAGAATTCGACACCACTTCAACTCGGGCCCCCTCTCAGGAAAAATCCAGTGTTAGGTGAACAAAAGACCAAAGGGGGTGGTTCCTGTCAGGGGAAGACTCCTCAGGTGCAGGAGCTGCCTCCTCGAGCCTCCAGGAGTGCCACCCACCAGAGATGGGTCTTCTCCTACTGGAGGAAGCTTCACGGCCAGGTGGTTTCAAGAGGTCACTCCCACAGCAGGTCCAGATGGAGATCTGCAAGAGCCCAGAGTCCACTTTCCACAGGGTCCGGTGATGACCTCAGCCCTCGCACTGGGTGCCAAACATGTGGCCACATGCATCCAAAAGCCCACCTTGAGGACTGCCCCAGGCTAGCTTTTTAGCATGTGAGTGACAGCGAGGTGTGGGGGGCACTCTCCTCGCTTGCGCTTGCAAGGAGAGAGCCTTAGGCACGAATGCCTTGACGGACTCTGGGCCGATGCCAACAGGAGTGAAGAAAGTGGGTTCCGACTTCTGGTGAAACAGGGTTATTGGGAGGAGCAGTGAGATGAAAAGTCCAGGTGCGTCCAGAAGCTGAAGACAGCGGGAAAAGGGCTTACAGCAACTTATAAAGGGAGGTGGCAACAGGGGTGGAGCCTGCCCTCCAACCAATAGAGGAGCAGGAGGGAGTGGAAAACGAAAGAAGGGCACTGCTATGGGACCAATGGGGAGTGACTAGGGGAAGGGCCCCAGCTGCTGAACCAATCACTTGGTGCCCAGAAGAGAAGCTTCTAGATAGAGAGGATGGGTTGCTGAGTGACAGACAAGGCACCAGGGTGCGACAAAACAAAGGATATAATGTTAACTGGGGTAACAGGGGAGGGGACAGGGAGACTGACAAGGATTGCAGGGGAGGAGACAACCTGGGTAGAACCATTACACAACCACAGGGGCGAATGGAACAAACCAACTTACAATATACGGGTGGGTCTTTCCTTTTCATAGTAGCCTGGGCTGGGTTTGCAGCCCCTCTTCCTGTGGGATCTCTGGGGCTTTTCTTCCCTGTTGTATTCCTGTGCTGTGGAGCTTCTCAAAATGGCCTCTGCTACGAAGTTGTGCCATGGGGTTTTGTCCTCACTGGTCTCCATCCTCAGGTCATTGTCTGGGGGAGGAAGGACAAGAAGAGAATGGGATTTGCCTTCGTGCCACAGGGAAGGGGTAGGAGATCCCCCCAGTTCATCCCTGGCAGGACAGCATTGCCAGTGGTGTAGGGACGGACTTGCTGAATTTGCCATCTCTTTTGGAGTAGCAAGAGGTTTTATTGTTTAATATTGTTCAGTTCTTGCTGGCTGGTGAATACTTTGCTTGTTAAATTACCTGGTTTTTTCCACTTTTCTCCAAGGAGATGTTTTCTAGATCTGGTTGGGGGAGGAGCTGCTTAAATTTTCTTTCTAGAGGAAACCTCTTTTGGAGGTTTTCTCCCAAATTTGCCTTAAACCAGGACAGGGCGGTAGGGAGAGGAGGGAACCCAAAGTGGCTGGGTTGAGGGGAGGCAGGAGACAGGGACCATGGGACCCCAAAATCCCCCAGCATCCCTAAGCAGGACCCTGGAGAGGGGGAATCCTCAGAACCCATGGTATCCTTGGCAGCCATGAGAGGGGGG
>NW_024374922.1:0-385 GCF_014805655.1 Passer montanus | reverse complement strand
TTTTTTATTGGAAAAAAAAAGAATGGAGCAGAAAAAGCTTTGATTTTTCTCTTAGGTTAAATGAAAATTTATCTTATGTATAAATTTGCCTCAACTAATTGAAAATCAGGGAACTGAACCAAATTAAGCCTGGGAGTTGATACATTAAAGAATGTTTGGAATCATCCAATAGAAGGAATTTGTATCAGCTTTGCCTTGGAAGGCTTCAGATCTGGGATGATTTGGGAGTTTTTCAGATATGAACAAGGGAATGAAACGACCTTGACCAAACACAAGGAACTGTCCCAGGGGCCCATCCCAGAGCAGGACTGCAGAGGGAACAGGGACCAAACTCCAGGGAATCTTCCCAGCTCCCACCTGGGAGGAATGAGGGATTTGTCTTTCC
>NW_024374921.1:0-385 GCF_014805655.1 Passer montanus | reverse complement strand
TAGCCCAACGTGTTCTCCACAGCACAGGTTCTCCGTAGCCCAACGCCAACATGCCCAGAGGGTGGGGGGCAGCAGGGTCTCCACAGAGCCTTACCTGCCTGCTCTTCCCTCGGCAGGTGACTACTGCAACCTCCCGCTGTACGTCAAGTCGGAGGCCTTCTTCCGCAAGCCCGACGCGCATGAGCCGTGCCCGGTGGTGCCGCCGCGGGAAGCCTCCATCCGCAACCTGGCGCGGGCGTACCACGCGCAGGCCCGGCACATGACGCTGGAGCCCGGCGCCAAGCCCCTGGGGCTGCCTCCCCCGGCCTCCTCCGCAACCACCTTACCTCAGAGGACTCTCCCCATGCCCGGCCCGGCCGGCCCCGCACCCGCGCCCGCCGCCAGC
>NW_024374920.1:0-385 GCF_014805655.1 Passer montanus | reverse complement strand
CCCAGCCAGGGGGTCAGGGATCCCCAGCCTTCCCTGCCAGCTGCTCTGTGCTCTCCCTGCCCCTCCCTGCCCTGCCCAGCTCTGGCTGTGTCAGATCTCAGCTGGAGCTGCCCGAGCCTGCTCCTTGTCCAGGGCAGGGTGAGCTGAAATCCCCAATTCCAGCTGGATCCCGCTGGGATGGCAGCGCTCCTGGGGCAGCTCTGGGGCTGTGCAGAGGCTCAGGGGCTGGCACAGGGGCTGGCACAGACCCAGGGCACCCCTTTCCCTGCAGGAGAACGAGAGCAGCTGTTCCCATGCTGGGCTGGGACAGAGCCCCTGGGGCTCCTCCAGGGCACAATTCCCTTCCCTCTGCAGCTCCAGCAGGAGCTGGGCAGCAGGGGCAGGA
>NW_024374919.1:0-385 GCF_014805655.1 Passer montanus | reverse complement strand
CCTGCAAAGGGCAGGGTAACCACAGAGACAACAGAACAGAATGAAATTTGTCTTCCAAAGCCTTGACCATGGCAAAGCTTTCTGACTTTCAATAATTTGCCCTTAATCCCTCAGAAATACTTCTAAGCTGCTGAAATCCACCATCTCCCAGCAAAGCAGGCTCCAAGATACCACACCTCCAAGACACCTGGGCCACCCCTTACACCTTCAGTGGAAGTTGAAGCCTTTGGTCAACAAGTTTAAGAGGGACCATAAAACACTGCAAGTTTAGATTGAGTGCAAAGTAGTTATCCACAAAACACCACCATTTTAGAGCACATTTCAGTTAATAAAATATAGACTCAAATTCCATACAGTTCTTCTCTCCCCTTTGTCAAAATGCACT
>NW_024374918.1:0-385 GCF_014805655.1 Passer montanus | reverse complement strand
GGGGTTCCCCAAGGTTCGGGTCCTTTTCGAGGTGATCCCGTGGGGTGATTTTGGGGGGTCCTTTGGGGCTCTCCCTTTGGGGTCCGTGTTTGGGGGTGCCGGTGGCCAGGAGGTGTTTTTGGGGTGCCCCAGGTCCGCGATGACGTGCAGCGCCTGCACCCCTGCTTGCTGAGCTTCCACAGCCTGCCCGAGCCCGAGCGCGGCTACAACCTCCAGATGTCGGGGGAGACCCTCAAGTAAGGGCAGTTTTGGGGTCCCCCCTCTTTGGGGGACCCCCCGGGAAAGGGGAAAGTGGGTTTGGGGAGGAATCACCCCAAAACGGAGTGGGGTTTGGGGTTCCTGCTGAGCCTGGGGGTGGTTTTGGGGTCCCCCATCACCTCAGACT
>NW_024374917.1:0-385 GCF_014805655.1 Passer montanus | reverse complement strand
GGCGGCGGCGGCGGGGGGCGGCCCCGGGGCCGCGCAAAGCCCGGCGGCCCCGCTCTGCTGCTTCATCTGCGGCGGCGGCATCAGCCGCGGCAAGGAGCTCAAGCTTCAAGTGCGACCCCCCCGCGACCACCGGCCCTTCTTCCCCTTCCTGCAGCACCAGGAGCCGGCGCCCGGAGCCCGCGCCGTCTCGGCGGAGGGCTGCGCCCTGGTCTGCGCTGTCTGCCGCTGCTTCCTGGGCGAGCAGTGGGACTCCTTCGAGCGCAGCCGCACGCCGGTGGAGAAGCGCATGTACTGGCTCAAGCGGCCCCATCAGTGCGAGGCGGCGGCGGCGGCGGCGGCGGGGGGAGCCGGGCTGCGGCGGGGGGCCACGGGCTGGGACCCCGCC
>NW_024374916.1:0-385 GCF_014805655.1 Passer montanus | reverse complement strand
TTTGTTTAGATTTGTTTTTACTATATTTTTTCACGTTTTTTGGATGTTTTGATCACTTCTGGCTGGTTTTATATTTTGGCGTGTTTTTAGAATTTTTAAATTTTGGCTCTTCTCGCAGAGATTATGGTGCCAGTTTTGGCGCGCTTCGTGGCGCTCCTGTGGCATGATGCCTGGCAGTGGATCTTACATTCTAAGTCTCTGTATCCAGACACAATGTGCCACCAGACGCCACTGTGGCCGCTTTGACAGTGCTACGTGCCTCCTGTAAACTGACATCAGGAACATAGGCACATGAGTTTTTTTTATCCCAGGGAAAATGGTTGCATCCCTGTCCACCGGAAAGAGTCCTGGAGTGCATGGCTGCCTGCTGAAATTCCAAAGATCA
>NW_024374915.1:0-385 GCF_014805655.1 Passer montanus | reverse complement strand
GAGCCTGTGCGGCACGCTCGGCACTTTTATAACGGGTACGCTTGCGTGCTCTGACGGCGTAGTGGCTTTGTTCGTAGTGCCGAATATCTTCGTTAGCTCTAAGCCTGGGGTTCCGTGTTCCCGCGTGTCGCTGGCGCACGCCTTGGAGGTTCCTGGGCGCTGTCCCAGGAATGGGGCTGTTCCCGTTCCAACTGGAGCGGTCTCGCAGTGGGGCCGGGAACGGGCTGACCCCTGGCCTCGGAGCGGGATCCGCCGCGTTCCTCGCGCCCTTTGTGGTAATGAGCTCCTGAGGGCAGGTTATGAGCAGCTCTGTAGGTGTTGGTGCTCCCCTGACTTCAGCAGCACTGGCATACATAAAAAGAATGCCCAATAATTACATGTCGAA
>NW_024374914.1:0-385 GCF_014805655.1 Passer montanus | reverse complement strand
TAAAAAAGCCCTATTTTCACCCATCCATCTCTTAGTACGGCCCTGCTACTTTATATTCATCAACTTTTCCAAAGTCATCTAATCACTAGTCTCACACTTCAACTACCCAAAAAGTGAACAGAAGATCTAGGTGCAAATTAAGATAAATGGCTTGGCTCTGAACCTCTTCCTGAGGAAGAATTCTATAATCTTATATTGGAATAATTATAAACAAAGTGTCCTGGGAATTTGGGGGTTCCTTTAAAAAAAGAACCAAACAACTACTTAGAAACAGACAAAAACTATGTTCCTCAACATTTATAGTTCAACTTTGAAATCACTCCTCAGGCAAGCCACCTGCTGACTTCAGTAAAATAATTTTCCTAAGAAGAAACACATAGAGCAA
>NW_024374913.1:0-385 GCF_014805655.1 Passer montanus | reverse complement strand
GGATCAGACTGATAGGATCTATGGGATCTCTAGGGTCGTATCAATGGGATCAGTGGGATCAATTCCATGGGGTCAATGGGATCTGTGGGATCTATAGGATCTATAGGGTCAGGTCTATAGGATCAGTGGGATCAATGGGCTCGATAGGATCAATTCTGTGGGATCTATAGGTTCTATAGGATCCATAGGGTCAGATCAATGGGATCTATAGGATCTATAGGATCCATGGGGTCTATCCGTGTGCCCCTCCCCCAGAGACGATGTCGCTGGACTCGACCCTGCCCAGCCCCCCCTCGCTGGGCCCCCCCTCCCTGGGGGGCTTCGAGGGGCTCCCGGGGCGGCGCCGCAAGAAACGCACCAGCATCGAGACCAACGTGCGCTTCGC
>NW_024374912.1:5772-8307 GCF_014805655.1 Passer montanus | reverse complement strand
ATCTAGAATTAGCAAGGAATTTATGAGCAAAACAAAGACATATTGATTTTGCAACTCCTCAGGTATAGACAGTTATACCTGAAAGAGCATTGTGAAAATTAATTAAGGATGAACATAATTGTATGCACTGGAAGGGGATGCCTTACATAATTATTTGATGAGGACAAGAGTAAGATGCAACCTGTACTCTAGTGGAAAGCAGGTAACCCAAAGGTTCTATCCAACCACATGAAGCACATGTAGCTTTGGTGAAAACAATAGCAGCTTTTTCTCTCATACAATGGTTCGTTTATAAAAGACAAAGCATAGTGACCCATTCATATTTAACCTTCTAAATATTTACTAAAATATACTTTTTGCAACTTAGAAAGCTAAACTACACAGCTTAATTGTTCTATTTCTCATGTCTTCGCTACTGCCGATATATCTTTTCTGTTGCTTTAGCATTTCACTATCCTTACTGTCTCTGAGGCCTTTTTCCCCAGGCTTCCTAAAATCCTCTAATCCTATGGATTCCCACAATTCCCCCTTCTGTTGACTCAAAAAGAAATCTTCAAAATCATGTTGTCCACTACTTGCTCTACTATAACACTTTTGTTTACTATCTGCTTGAGACTTGTTCTTGTGGACACTAATCATTGCTATGTTACAGCACAGCAATTTAATGCTGTGAAGGACAGTCCTTCAAATTCCTCACAACCATGCCCTTGTGCCAGTAAAAGAAAGTCAATTGCTGCTTTATTTTGAAGGGTAGCATGTCTAACACTATCAACATCGGTTAACCTATCACTAATGGCAGAGGATGTGGCATTAGTTTGCTTGCTTAGCCAACATCCAATTCAATCTAATTGTTTCAAAGCCACTGCTGAAGCCAATTGGGGTAAAAATATACCTGCTGAAGCCCTTCTTGCAGCTTTCCAAGGCATGAAATCACTCTGACAGTTCTCATCGTAATGGTGAGCAGATCTTGTTTTCCTTTGTTTCCTTTTCATGACCGCTTTAGCAGAGGGCGCGACTACAGTGAGCATCCCAATGCTACAAGGGCCACCTTCAAGGTGTGCTGGAATGCCTTGCCAAGCCCTGTCTCCACAAATGAACCAATATCCCTTAGGCAATTGCCCTGGATATAGCTCAGCCTCAGGAAGCACATCCCAACTGTTTGAAGAATTGCACCAAAAACTCAAATTTCTATATGCAAAGTAATGAGGAGTAACATTGAAACTTGGAGGATCACCTTTTTGCCAAGCATTTGCTATGAAGGTAAAGCAAAAGTCCATTGTTAAAGAACCAAGGATTTCCAAATCTTGGGGTTCAGAAGCTGCCCTGGGAAGTTTTTTGGTCCAAACTTTCCAATTCAATGTGGGATTGTTTCCATTGTCAATTTCACCTGGCTTACCATTGGATTGTTTTTTGACCAAAGGCAACTCTTTTACTGGCACAACAACTAGACAAGTTGAGAAAGGTTTTTCTGGTTCTGAATTAGACAAACCTATGGTATCTGAGCTGGCTGCCTTGGCTAAGGTCACCCAAACATTTGGTTTTGGTTGTTCCACAGGCAAATCTCCACAACAAAAGAGAATTAAAACTCACGAATACCAACACACAACTTGCATTTGCTTAATCTTATCCATGAGCTAACTTTTGGCAGAATCCTTACATATATATCAATTTTTTAAATTTTGCTTTCAACAAAAACAAAAGCCCAAACTTTTGCCAAAAGTCAGCTCTACAAAACAAACATTTGATATACAATTGACACACTTATAAATAACATTAACACAAAATCAGAGTTTGCAGGTTCCACCGATGCACAAGGAATGTCAGGCGTGACCTGGAATCTCTCTGCTCGGCTCACGTCTGCGTACTTGCTTCCTCAGTTCTGGACTCGTCAACACATTCTGGGGTGCGATATGGTTTGACGTTTTTGGCTGGAACCCACCTAATTCCAGCACCTGTAGAGACAGAAGCATACCCTTTGCCCCAGGTTATTAATCGGAAAGGACCTTCAATTTGACCAGACTCAGGGTTTCTAATTAAAACAGGGGGATTTTCTTTCAGTTTCGCCTGAGTGTTATTTGAAAAATGCCTAAGAATTGGTGGATCAGGTTCTGCAAAGGAACTGTTTAGGAAATTAAAAACATACAAAGCTTTATTCAGCCTCATCTGAGGTGTGATCTCTGCTCCCCCTCTCTGTTGATCTAAAATGCGTTTTAATGTTTGATGTGTTTTTTCAGTAATTGCTTGGCTTGTGGGAGAGTGAGGGATATTAAAGATGTGATGAACACCTCATTCTTTTAGAAATGTGGTTAATTTTTGAGATATGTATGCTGGACCATTGTTAGTTTTGATTTTTTGGGGCACGTCCAATGAAGCAAAAGCTTGCAGAAAATGATGATAGGCATGATTACTTGTTTTACTTGTGTGAAGAGAAGTAAATATTGCTCTAGAGAACATGTTTACTGAAACACGAATGTTTTTAAATTTACTAAATTTAAAGTATTTAGTGATATCTGTATGCTATAACTGCAGGCTTTG
>NW_024374912.1:0-5654 GCF_014805655.1 Passer montanus | reverse complement strand
GAACTGTTTAGGAAATTAAAAACATACAAAGCTTTGTTCAGCCTCATCTGAGGTGTGACCTCTGCTCCCCCTCTCTGTTGATCTAAAATGCATTTTAGTGTTTGAAGTGCCCTTTCAATAATTGCTTGGCTTGTGGGAGAGTGAGGGATATTAAAGATGTGATGAACACCTCATTCTTTTAGAAATGTGGTTAATTTTTGAGATATGTATGCTGGACCATTGTTAGTTTTGATTTTTTGGGGCACGTCCAATGAAGCAAAAGCTTGCAGAAAATGATGATAGGCATGATTACTTGTTTTACTTGTGTGAAGAGAAGTAAATATTGCTCTAGAGAACATGTTTACTGAAACACGAATGTTTTTAAATTTTAAATTTTTAAATTAAGGAAGGGTATTTAGTGATATCTGTTTGCTATAACTGCAGGCTTTGCGAACTTCATGGATTGACTGTTCTTGTGGAAACAGGAGGCTGCACAAGCTGACAGTATTGATGATAGCTTTAGCTTGACTTTTGGTAATTCGAAATATTTGCACAAGTGCTTGTGCATTTTGGTGAAAAAAGGCATGACTCAGTTTTGCTTGTTCAAAAATGTTTGGTAAAGTGTTTGAAATAATTATTGTTAGTTTGTCTGCTTTTGCGTTTCTTTCTACTAAAAATTTAGGAAGCGAAGAATGAGTTTTGATGTGAGAAACAAAATGTGGATTAGTTCTATATTGCAAAGTTGTATAAAGACATGAAAGCTAACGATATAAGGTATCATTACTAACATCTTTTAAAATTGACTCTTCTAATTTCTTAACTATATTAGCAACATAAGCAGAATCTGTGATTAAGTTAAGAGGTTGAGGAAAGAGTTGAAAAGTTTGAACCACAGCAGCAAGCTCAACAATTTGAGGAGACTCTTCTACTATTTGAATGTCTGACTCTAAAGTATTAGTCTCTTGGTTTAACCAAGTTATGACTGATTTGTGACTTTTGTTAGAGCTATTAGTGAAGAGAGTGACTGCATTTAAAGGTTCTTCACTAAGTTTATGTTTTTCTCTAAAACTCAATTTTGTTTGCAATCGTTTTTGAGATGGGTAGTGAACAGAACAAGCACCTGGGAAGCTTAAGAAAGCATACTGTAAATCATCAGAATTTTGCATTGCTCAATTAAGATAAACTTTTTTTAATGACAAATAGATAATTGCAAATTCTTGGTTTGCTAAAGTTAACAGTCTGGTTCTGGCTTTAATTACAATTTGTGCAATCATTTTTAAGACTGTGAAAATTGTCTTTGGAGACTTGTAGGGAAGAAAAATCCATTCTATTATCAACAGAGGATTTGGCTCAGAAGGGTCTTACTGAAAAATGAGACTACAAAGTTGTATTTTTTCTCTTAAAACTGCAAAAAAGAAAGTTTTTTTTAGGAATGCAGCGATGAGCTTGTCTTCTTTGGAGAGCTTCTGTGATTTTGTCGAGCTCAGCACAAGCTTCAGGGGTTAAGGTTCTTGGAGAAGTGATGTCGCAGCTTCTTCTCAGCAAATCGAGAAGTGGACACAGTTCATCGCTGGTGATTCCCAAAAGAGGTCTGACCCAATTGATTTCCATCCCCCGGAATTCGTATATCCCGGGTTTCAGCCCCCCTGTGCCTCTGCTGAGGCAGGGCGACCTGGTTCGGGAACGGCACGGCAGCCACCTCAGGCTGCTCGGGCCAATCGCTCACAGATACCAATATGGTGGATGGTAAATGGCGTTTATTCCCTGGTTACACAGCCTTATATAACCTTTGTCTGCTTACGCCATGAACCGGGAGAAAGGGGAGGTCCCCCCATGCATAGACCTCCCTGCTGCATGAACAGGAGATCTAGACCGCGTCTGTTCTGCAGGGCGACCTCGGAAAGGGAGGAGAGGGATTTTTCCAAAAGGGAGATAGACTCCTATTTTCTGCAAGTCTTCATCAATAGTTGCTTGCAACTGAGAGAGTCCCTGTTGCTGGGTCACAAGGGCTGAAACACCTGTGCCTGTGCCAAGGGCTCCTAAACCGAGGAGCATTGCAAAAGCAATGCTGGTAATCGCCTCTCTCTTGCGAAGCTGGTGTGAGTCGCCAGAAAGGAGATGTATTTCTTCCTCTTGATGATATAGGACCCTGGGAACGATAAGAACTTGGACACAAAACTCAACCGAGGAATTGAAATGATCAAGATAAACACAATGGCTGACTCCTGATTGACGGCACACCCACATCTCTGGCTTAGCTGGGAACGCCCATTTGCTTGGGCTTTGGGGTTGTGTGATTTCCTTGCAAAGGATGCTCTCTTGTCTGGCTGCGTCTGATCTGCCTAAGCACTTTCCTCGACCTGTGACCTGACTTAGAGTGATCCCTCGTCGGGGTGTGTCCCACCTACACTGGGGTGGACTCTGTTGTGTTGAATAATTGAAGGAGATATTTAAAGCAACACCTTCATAAAAAGGAGGTTTGGGGTCGTAGCAAAGCCAGCAGGACTCGGTGAGATCTGGATTTGACTGGTTTAGGGATAGGAAGGTAGCATTGAGCATGTCAAAGAATGGGTCATGGGAGGCCGACTCAGGTGCTTTAGGGCGTAGGGATGGAACAGAGTCATAGGTAGCTTTCGCCTCAAACTTGTTTTCTGCGAGGACAGGATTGGCGCTTGGAGACGGTCCACAAAGTGAGTAAAGCTTTCGCTTTCGGCTTGCTTTATAATGGACCACGGCGCTGGCTTGGCAACCACCCCGCAAGCTATACGAATGGCTTCTCTAGCCTCGCAGGTGGTTGCCGCCACTTCTGGGGCCCGTAGCTGCTGGTCTTGCAATTGGGGTGTAATCATTGTTGGGTCAGTGCACATTAGTCGCTGTATACTAGAACCGTGCAATGGGTGGTCCACACCAGCTGCCTGAGCGAGTTGCTTTGTGCATTCATCCTCCCACTCTTGTTTAAAAACGATCATTCCTGCCCCATCAAAAATCATCCTACATGTTTGTTTTATATCAAACGGGAGCATGTCATCATTTCCAAAAACGCTGTCAATAAGGGTGGAAACCATAGCGGAGTTAATCCCTTTATCTGCGATTGCTTTAACGATTGCTTGCACGTCTTTGGGATTCACCGGAGTGTAAGTCCTTTGCCCCCTGTCTGCAACCCGAACGGGGAACGCTAAAGTAGTAGGCTGGACCCAATCGGAACAAGCAATTTGTATTTTCCTCCAATCTGTAAGTGGAGTACCCTTTGTGTGTTCCCTTTTTGTTGGTGTGAGAAAGCTACCGCCTTTAGTTTAATTTGTATTAACTTCCTCATGCTCTGAGTCCGAGTCGGTAGCAGACCGGCTGTCCGACAACTCGGCCCAGCTGGTGTCTGACTCAGAGGCGGAAGTTGACTGACTAGATAGTTCCGGGCTCCAGTGCCTTTTTGTTGAGCTCCGCCCCCACTCTTTCTTGTGCTGGGTGGGTCGATCCCTCCCCCTGTGGTCACACCGCCCCTTACGCTCGGAGGGCTTTACCGTATAAAGACATGTTCTGCTGTGCGCGTCCTGATTGGGCTTATCGCCTTTATTCGAAGTCTCTACCCTTCCAAAACCGCCTCCCTTGCTCCCCTCTTCTTGTACGTTCTCTTCATTCCGCTCGCCCGTGCTTGATGGTTCCCCTTTCTGCCTAACCGCAGTGTCCGCGCTCCGCCCCTCAACCCGCTGCTCGGCGCCGCTTTTAGGAGCATACGGCGGAGGTCTGTCCCAAACCTCCCCCAGTTCTAAGTCGACCGCTGCGTTTCTAACCTCATCAAGTAACTCATGCCACAAAGATTTTTGCTGTCCCACCAATGGTGACTCGTCTAGCTCTAGCGAGGCGCTGGCCCTGGTTAAAAGGTCGCCTTCCGAGGTGTGCGTGGTCGCGCCGACCACGAGTTTGGGAATGGCAAGCAGGCAGTCTTGGGCGGCTTTCCAGGTTTCCTGCTCTTGTAAAGCAGTCCGCAGAGCCCACACAACTTTGTCCCATGACTTGAGACATTTCCCACTACTGGAGGACATGGTAGTGTCCTCTGCCAAAGCTTTGGTGCACTTATCCCATATGTCCGAGTAGAGTATGTCCACCAGGCGATCAATAACACCTATTTGCAAAAGCCTAGTAACGACAATAGTAAATTCTTTGGGCCTACAATCGATGCCCCACTGTTTATGCAATTGTAATACCCCCCGCCCCCGAACAAAACTCACGCACGTTCTGATACTTGGAAGGCAACGAAAATTCTGAATATATTTCCTGACACGGCAAGAGTTTATTTTTTCTCAGAGGGAGGGGCAAAGGACTGCTCTCAACTGCAGAAACGCTGACAAGCTCGGAAGAAACAGGGGACGCGACCTGACATGGAAGTTCCGGTTCGCAGGCTCCAGAAGACGCTTTGGGAGGGAAGGAGTTCTGAGGGGAACCCGAAACTTCCACAGAAAAGGACGGTGACTCGGTATTACTTGGATTTAAAGGATCTGAGGAAGGTATTTTGTTGTTTGGAAATGTCTGTATTACAATCAGTATGTTTAAAACACTCTAACAAAGCCTTGGAAACAGGCACGAGTTTGCTTACAGTCTCGTCCTTTTTGAGAGAGAACAGATTATAGATTTTCCGGTTTATTTGATACCAAAAAAACAAAGGTAAAAGCAGACTGCAAGTCTATATTTGAGTGTTTGCTTTTACCCAGACTAATAAGTCTTCCAGTTCATTTTTTGTGATATCTGAACATCCTTTATCTTGTAATATTTTCTCAAGCTGGTAAAAAAAATGTCCTATTCTGTTTTAGATAAATGATTTCCCATTTTTGTCACCCAGGAAGCCCCTAGAAAAAGATTACATACAAAGACATCAGATGGAGACAACGAGGGGATGAAGTATTCCTCCTGTTTAACAACCTGGGTCACCGGCGCCTGAGTTTTTCCAAGATTTTCTTTTTCATCTTAGTCTAAAGTTATCCTCACAGAGGGGAACCATTTGACGCCGGCCGTTTATATACAGACATGAATGGAATAGGACCACACCTGAATAGCGTCGTGAGCTGTTTATTTCAGAAGCATCAGACTCATTACATGGCTATGGCAATGGATTGATGCGAGCAGCTCACTATCCAGACAGCAGGCCGAGGAAAATTAATGTTGCAACATACTATGAGACGGTTTCAGACCCAGTTTCAGCCAATTACATAGAGCAAAAGCATATTGACAGTAGTTCTATCCAACCATATGAAGCACACGTAGCTTTGGTTAAAACAATAGCAGCTTTTTCACTCATACAATGGTTCGTTTATAAAAGACAAAGCATAGAGCCCCATTCATATTTAACCTTCTAAATATTTACTAAAATATACCTTTTTGCAACTTAGAAAGCTAAACTACACAGCTTTATTGCTCTATTTCTCATTGCTCTATTTCTCAATATATATAGCGAATATATATTCGCTATTGCTGATATATATTTCTGCTGCTTTAGCACTTCACTATCCTTACTGTCTCTAAGGCCTTTCTTTTTCCCAGCTTTCCTAAAATCCTCTAATGCTATAGATCCCCACAAACCAATCCACAAAATAGGACGAGAGTTGATCTTGGCATAGTAGACAAGGGACAATATCGTGGACAGCACTGGCAAGTTGATTTTCTGAATTGCCAAGAAAAGGGGG
>NW_024374911.1:0-385 GCF_014805655.1 Passer montanus | reverse complement strand
GACACGGGGACAGGGAGACACGGGGAGGGGACACGGGGACAGGGACATAGGGATGGGGTCACGGGGACACAGGGACAGGGACACGGGGACAGGGACGGTGACAAACCCCGGGCAGGGGACACGGAGACACGGGGAGGGGACAGGGACGGTGACACGGGCGGGTCTGGGGTCGCGCGCTGGGGGAGGGGGGAGGGTCACAGGGGGCGGCGCCATCGCCCCTCCCCCATCCTGACCGTGCCCCCAATGTCCCCAAATGTCCCCGCTGTCCCCAATGTCCCAAATGTCCCCGCTGCCCTCTCTGTCCCCAGGGCTTTGGTGGACGCGCTGTCCACTCAATGTCCCCAATCCCCCAATGTCCCAAATGTCCCCACTGTCCCCAAATCCC
>NW_024374910.1:0-2662 GCF_014805655.1 Passer montanus | reverse complement strand
CTGGAGGCTCCCAGCAGCATGGACAGGTGAGTGAGCAAACGGAGCAGCACAAAGACCGTGGAGGACATGCCCCTGTCAGATATTCCCAGTGTCCTTCTGTGCTCAATATCTGCAAGGATGTGGCCAGTTTGAGTTCTGTCTGGACGATTCCTGTAGGACAGTGCATATATGTTTTTTTTTACCTAGACAAAAACCACACAAGACATCTCTGATACCCAGCAATGCCTTTTTGACCCATAATGTCTTTGAGCACCATAAAAGCTGCCAATTCAAAGTGCCACAGGGGAGTGAAGGCTTCCAGTCAGTTTTGTGCACAGAAGAGCAAATTTCTTTGGTTTTGCTGCCTGATTACTCTCACCCAGCTGGAGGTGGCATAATCTCCTCTTCCTCCCAAGCACTGGGGCATTTCAGGCTCCCCAGAGCATCAGCAGCAGACATGGTGCTGCCAGGAGAGACTCCATTCACCCGACAGCCAGGACAAGCCACCTCCCAACCACTGCCACTCTGGCCCAATGCCAAGGGACACACAACAGTAGGAAAACCCCGAAGCAGCACAAAGTGAAGGCAAAGAACCAGAACCATCACCAGGAGATGCCTCTTGTCTACCTGCTGCAGAATTTCTGCTGGGAACACCCAGCTGAACTGTGGCTCTGTGACCAACTTCTGAGCAAATTCCATCCCGTGCTGGCTGGCAATCCTCCTGACCAGGTACACACAGTGCCAGTCATTCCTGGCAAGGCTGCAGAACTTCTCCACGTTCTTTAGGTAACGGTGCTTCTCCTTCATCTGCTCTGGCTCTGGAGGGCAAAAAAGAGGTTAAAACAAAGAGGCAAAAGCACATCCCATCCTGTCAAACTTTTCTGTCTGCCCCAGCTGTAGCACCAAGCTCCTGTACTAGTACTGTGTTATTACACAGAAGAAACTCAGAGCCCTCCTTTCCTCAGGGTGTTGTCTGGAGCATATCCTCACCCAGATTTCAGACAATGATTCATTTCTTTGACAGGGAAGGTATAAACTCGTCAATATAAACTCTTAATCCTTCTAGCTGTGCAGAGCTCTCATTTATACAAAACAATAACCCTTACATCAGTCCTGGGTCTCAAGCAGCATTTATGCTTTAAAGTTCAATTTAGTGGGCTCTAAATAAATCTCATTGTTAGCAACAGGAGGATAAAATAAATCTCCTTCCACAGGTGTTAACTGCTATGTAACTACACTGGGGTCACCAAGCACAGCCTTTCTACCAGTTACAGAGCACTTCTAACACATGGTACAGGGGACAGACAGTGACTGACACCCCCAAGGAAAAAGGGAGCTGCTGCTCTCCTTCTTGGCCATGCACCAAAACAGGTCCTAGCAGAGCACAGGGCACTGCCTGTGTCCAGCTCACCCGCCCTGCATGCAGCACTTCCAGCAGAGCAATCAGACTCACCCTTGTGCTGCTGCAGGTCAAAGATGAGCTCTGCAGCCCTGCTCAGGCACAGGCGCACCTCGGCCACAGCCTGCAGGTATTCCACAGAGGCTTCCTGGGGAGCCCCGCTGCTGCTGGCTGGCAGGTAGTTCTCTGGAAAGCCTCTGTCCTCAGGCAGACTGTTTCCATGCCCACATCCCACGCTGTCCTCTAACTTCTCACACATGGAATCCTATAGAGAAGCCAGAACACTGGTGAGTGGCAGAGCAATCTCACTCAGCCACCCCTACCTCACTCAGCCCCCAGGGCACCCAGCCTGCCACGAGCACAGCAAACCATCCCTGAGCCTCCATACTAAACCTAACCCTCCAGCCCATCCTGTCACGAGCACAGCAGACCATCCCTAACCTTCCAGCCCACCCTGTCACAAGCACAGCAGACCATCCCTGAGCGTCCAACCCATCCCTGCACCCTTCCAAACCACTGCTATTGCCCCCTCATCTTAAAATTCTGCCATGTCACCAAACACCATTGTTAGGATGTGCCCCAGCTGTCCTACACTCCCAAGTCTTGGAGCTGAGCCAGAGCCAGGAGCAGACTGAGAATAACAGACATTCCATGTTCCAGGATGCCAAACTCTACCTGTCTGTCCCTTAGCAAGAACACGAATGGTGATTTTAACTACAAAGTCACTTGCCCAGCTCTTACCTCCAAGCAGTTGACAAACAGCAAGTAGAGCTCTTTTTTATCATTTTTCTCTAGAAGCTTGCTGTGCTCCACCTGGGACAGGTAACGCTGCACATCATCTTTCACTTCACTGAAGCTACAGGAGAGAGAGAGACCCCCTGACACAGCTGCCATGCTGACAGGACTGCCCCTGCTCTAAATCACAGCAGAGCTCCCAGAGCTGGCTATGTTACAGGTGGGGTCACTCTGGATCCAGATGCAAGATGGAGAAGCCCTTGTGATTTTTTGCAAGTGACATTTGGGAATGAGCCAGGCTTTGATCACCACCAGTGTTCAATGAGCACTTCCAGAGAAAAAGGCATCTGGTTCAGGAGGTGGTCACACCTGAGAAAGGGGCTTTTGTGCCCTGCCTGCAAAGGGAGGCTAGGAGGGCTGTGGGAATGGAGAGGTCTCTGGAGCAGACATAAGATCAGTTTAAATCCCGATTAAATCTCAGTGAATGAGGAGTTTTGCTTTACTGACCTCGATCAGAGCAACTACTCAGCCACCTTGCAGAACCCAGGC
>NW_024374909.1:0-385 GCF_014805655.1 Passer montanus | reverse complement strand
GGGGGGGTTTTGGGGTGCAGGGACACTTGTGGGGTGCAGGTGGGTATTTTTGGGGTGCAGGGACAGTTGTGGGGTGCAGGACAGACGGGGCACAGGGGGTATTTTTGGGGTACAGGGGGCCGTTTTGGGGTGCAGAGATGTCTTTGGGGTGCAGGGGCTGTTACTGGGGCTGTTTGGGGTTTTTGGGGTGCAGGGGTGTCTGGGGGCTGGTTTTGGGTTGCAGGGTTGTTTTGGGGTGCAGAGGATGTTTTTGGGGTTTTGGGGGTACAGGGGCTGTTTCTGGGGCTGTTTTTGGGGTACAGGACTGTTTCTGGGGCTGTTTTGGGGGTTTTTGGGGTTTCTGGGGCTGTTTTGGGGTTTTGGGGTACAGGGGCTGTTTTTGGGG
>NW_024374908.1:0-385 GCF_014805655.1 Passer montanus | reverse complement strand
GCAGAATCAAAGAACCTGTGAAGGAACCTGAGGAGTGAACTAGCACATTTAAACCACGTGATACCAAATTGACTCTTAAGGTGGGACTGGGTGGTAATGAACTGGGAGGACCCAAATGATCCAAGGAATGTACAAAGAATCGCAGTTAATTGAGATACAAGGCCAAGGTTATAGCAGTGGTTTCAAGTACAGTCTGGACAAGTCCTGAGACACCTCAGATACCCCCCATGGGGAGGAACACTTCCATTCCAAACAGGAGCATCAGGACTATTTTGTTCAGAGAATTCTCATGTTCTGGCCTTAGCCTGTGACTTACAGAAAGAGGAGGAGGAATTACAACTTCCATCAGTGCCATACCATATACCCTGTTTGCTTCATCCTAACA
>NW_024374907.1:0-385 GCF_014805655.1 Passer montanus | reverse complement strand
GGGGGGGGGTTTTGGGGGTGTTTGGGGTCTCTGGGGTATTTGGGTGGGGTTTGGGGGGTGTTTGGGGTCTCTGGGGGTCCCTGGCGCCCCGGTGACTCCGGGGGTCCCGGTGCCATTTCCGGGGTCTCCCGTGACCCCCCGTCCCCGTGTGCCCCCAGAGGAGCCCAAGGAGGACAAACCCCCCCCCGAGGCGGCCCCGGGGACCCCTCCCCCCGCGGCGGGGGGCTCCCCTCCCCCCAAGGCCAAGGAGGGGCCCCCGGGGGGGGGCCCGGGGGGGGGCCCCGAGGCGCGGCCGCGGCCCCTGCACAAAACCTGCTCGCTCTTCATGAGGAACATCGCGCCCAACATCGCCCAGGCCGAGATCGTGGCGGTGAGCGCGACCCCG
>NW_024374906.1:0-385 GCF_014805655.1 Passer montanus | reverse complement strand
GGGGCATTTCTGGTCGGATTTTTTCGGGGTTTTTTGGGACATGTCTGGCTGTATATGGTGAAGGCAGAGCTGTCCTGGGCCGGGTTTGGGGCTGATTTTTGGGGTTTTGGGGCTGATTTTTGGGGCATTTCTGGTCGGATTTTTTCGGGGATTTCTCGGTTGATCCTGGGCGGATTTTTGGGGTGATTTTTGGGGTTTTTGGGGTGACCCACCCGGGCAGGGGCTCGCGGCTCCAGTCGATGGTGAAGGCAGAGCCGTCCTGCAGCCGCGCCTGCAGCAGCTCCTTCAGCAGCTTCTCGGTGCGGTCCTTGTCCTCCTCGGACTCGCAGGCGGTGAAGCAGCGCTGCACGTACGCCTTCATCTCGGGGGGCCAGTCCTCGGGGCG
>NW_024374905.1:0-385 GCF_014805655.1 Passer montanus | reverse complement strand
CCCAGGCCCCAGGGAGGCAGCAGACCTCCTTGTGGGATGGGTCGAGTCTCCCCTCAGAGGGAAGACACCCACTACGACTACCCTTCTTTTCTTTTTAAAGTTAGAGGTGGTGGTCCCTCTGACAGATGAAATGTTACTGGAAGGCCCACTGGGCAGATAATTTTCTTCTGTATCATCTGGCTGACCCTCTGGGGGTCTGGACAGATGCACCCTTTTTGGAGGGCTCCATCTGGTTACGTACACTTATAGTAACTGCAGTTTTTGACTGTGTAAAAACCATTACTAATAAAAAACCCCAAAACCAACTAACCAACAGAAACACCACAAACAACAAACTGAAAACCCCACTAGAAGAAGGAAACCTGCAACCCTGCCTGCGTGAACT
>NW_024374904.1:0-385 GCF_014805655.1 Passer montanus | reverse complement strand
TGAACCCCTCCAGCTCCTGGGACCCCCCCCTCATTTTTGGCCCCCCCATCCTGGGGTTGCCCAGCCCGGGAGACCCCCGGGGGTCCCCAGAGCAGCCCCCCCGACCGCTGCCCCCCTCTTTCCCCCCAGACTATGCAGAATTCATTTTCTTGGGACTCTTTATGTCCGAAATGTTTATAAAAATGTACGGGCTGGGGACGCGGCCTTACTTCCACTCGTCCTTCAACTGCTTCGACTGTGCCGTGAGTGCCGGCGGATTCGGGATCCAGGGGATTTGGGATCTGAGAGTTGGGATATTTGGGATTTGGGGTTTGGGATGTGGGGTTTGGGATTTGGGATCCAGGGGATTTGGGATCTGGGATCTGGGATCTGAGATGAGGTTTGG
>NW_024374903.1:0-385 GCF_014805655.1 Passer montanus | reverse complement strand
TTTTGGGCTGTTTTGGGGTGGTTTCGGGGTGTTTTGGGGATTTTTGGGGTGCTCCCCCCTCACCTTCTGCCAGATGTCCTCGAACTGCTCCACGCCCTCCGAGACCTTCTTGAGGCACCTGTCAATCTCACCTGGGAGGCCCCGCCCACAGCGTCACAGCCAATCAGAACCACCCTCGGGCCACACCCACAGCCCCACAGCCAATCAGAAGCTTTAAACATACCCAGAGCTCCACAGCCAATCAGAGCTGCCCATGGGCCACACCCAGAGCCCCTCAGCCAATCAGAGCCGCCCTCAGACCACACCCACAGCCAATCAGAGCCATGATAGGCCACACCCACAGCTTCACAGCCAATCAGAGCAGCCCAGGGACCACACCCAGAGC
>NW_024374902.1:0-386 GCF_014805655.1 Passer montanus | reverse complement strand
ACATGGCAGGAAACAGGGCTCTGAAAAAGCTCCCCACGCCCCCTGACTTTCCATTATTTGTGTGCTGTTGTTAAACATCAGCATTGCCCTGGCTACAGTGTGGAGAAAATGGGGGGGAAGATTTCTAAAAGCCTTCTGTTGAACCTTCTCTTGGGGTTAGTGGAAGACACCTTCCCTCTCTGTAATTACCTGCTTGTGCTGCACTGTTGGAGCCCTCAACAAGCCCAGCAACCCCTCCAGGGCATCTCTGCACAGGCAAGATGCTCCTGGTGGTATTGCTCAGCACAAATCTGAGGTGGGAAAGCAAGGTTTGGAGCTGGGTCTGTGGTTTTGGTTGGGCTAGAGCTCATTTTCCTGCAGCAGCTGGGTTTGGTTTAGTGCTGGGA
>NW_024374901.1:0-9713 GCF_014805655.1 Passer montanus | reverse complement strand
AGGGACAGACTGACAGGGACAGACTGACACGCGTGGGACACACCGACAGGGACCGACTGACAGGGACAGACCGACAGGGACAGACTGACACGGGACACACTGACGGGGACAGAGTGACAGGGGACACACCGACGGGGACAGGACAGACTGACAGGGGACACACCGACATGGGACAGACTGACAGGGGACAGACTGATTGTTAGGGGAAGACTTTGAAAAAAAGCTACTATGCAACTTTATATTGGTATAAGCCATGCCCAAGGTCTAAATTATACTTATCCCTGCAAGACAGCTACACTGTGAAATGTAGCAATTCTCAAATAATCTCTTAGCTTTCTATCAGTGAGATCATGCATTGCATCCTCTTGGTTCTGATTGTCCACTGAATTTCCCTGATTATTTACAGTTGTGCTGACTGAGCAAAACAACTGCTAAACTATTATGTTAACTTATAAGGACTCACCTTTCATTTAACTTTCAGTGATACAAATTAAAATAAAACAGGAAGAAATGTGGAATCGCATGAGGCCCCATTTATAACCTGCTTACTGCTGTGAAACAATACTGGAAATAAACATGTACAAGTGAGCATCTCAGCAATATGAAGCTTGAGTTTTCAGGGCTGTCTTTCATTCAAGTCTTTATTTAAATTTTAGCACTGGAAATATGTGTATGATCTGCAGTGGAAATTAAAATTACCAGTGAGACATCCGCTGTATACATTTGGATCCTCTAAGGATCAATATAGATCTTTTATATTGTAGTTCTGTTTCTACGCTGTTTCCTGTATAATGCAAGTCGGCCAGGCTGGATACACTGTGAATCTACACCCTGAAAGATCTTCTGTTATCCTCATAAGTGCTCCAAAAAGATAAACTGTTGCAAGGTTCTAGCAGGGTTTTGCAGAACACTTTCACAACACAAGTACTGACACCATACATTGTGACAGCTCCTCTTGTAAGATTTCAGTGCTGTGAACAAGATAGTATGATGACTTCCCTGTTTTAAATGCCTTTTACTCTGCTAACAATTTTCTGTATAATGCTTCAAACATTCCAGAGACAATGTCTTGAAATCTGCTAAAAGTGTGTTTGTACTGGTTTGCTGCTTTGTCCTTGCTGATTATTTATGCTTGCTTTTCATGACTGAGTCACTGGGAAAGAGAAGAGAGATACCCCTCCTCCTTCCCTTATTCTAAATTATGTCCCCCTGCAATACAGTTCCTGCAAATCTGTGGCCAATTTTTTATCCGTGCCCCCCATTTCCCCCCGTGCCCCCATGCCGTACCTGTCGTGCCGCATGCGCACGGCCAGCACGGGCTTGGGGAAGCTGAACTCCAGCACCAGCTTGTCCTTCCCCTCGCGGGCATCGTCCCAGATCAGCACTGCGGGACAGACCGACACACGTGCTGGGACACACCGACAGGGACGGACTGACTGACAGGGGAACAGGACAGACCGACACGTGGGACAGACCGACAGGGACAGACCGACACGTGGGACACACCGACAGTACGGACTGACAGGGACAGACTGACAGGGACAGACTGACAGGGACCGACTGACTGACAGGGGAACAGGACACACCGACAGGGACAGACCGACACGTGGGACACACCGACAGGGATGGACTGGGACTGACAGGGACAGACCGACAGGGGAACAGGACAGACCGACAGGGACAGACAGACTGACAGGGACAGACTGACAGGGACAGACCAACACGCGTGGGACACACCGACAGGGACAGTTTGGGCGTTTGGGGTTTCGGGGTTCGGGGCTCCCTGGATTCGGGGCTCCAGGTGTTCAGGGCCCCGAGGGTTCGGGGGGCCGGCTGTTCGGAGTTTGGGGTCCGGGGATTTGGGGGTCCGGAGGTCCAGAGGTTCAGGAGTTTGAGGGTTTGGGGTCCGGAGGTTCAGGGGCTCGGGGCTCCGGGGGTTTGGGGGTCGGGGCTTTGGGCCCGGCCCAGCTGCCACGCGGACGGACACACGGACAGAGAGAGACAGACAGAGAGAGAGAGAGACGGACACACAGAGACACACGGACACACAGACGGACACACGGACACACGGACACAGAGAGAGACAGAGAGACAGAGAGAGAGAGAGAGAGACAGACACACAGAGAGATGGACACACGGACACACGGACACACGGACACAGAGTGAGACAGAGAGACAGACAGAGAGACAGAGAGACGGACACACAGAGACACACGGACACACAGACGGACACACGGACACACGGACACACGGACACAGAGAGAGACAGAGAGACAGAGAGACGGACACACAGAGAGATGGACACACGGACACACGGACACACGGATGGACACGCGGACAGAGAGACAGACAGAGAGACAGAGAGACAGACAGACGGACACACGGACGGACAGAGAGACACAGAGAGAGAGAGACAGACACACAGACACAGAGACAGACGGACACACGGACAGACACACAGACACACAGACAGACACACGGACACACAGAGACAGACAGATGGACACAGACACACAGACAGAGAGACAGACACACAGACACATGGACACAGATACACGGACACACGGACAGACACACAGAGAGACGGACACACGGACACACCGACACACGGACACACAGAGAGACAGACACACAGACGGACACACGGACACACAGAGAGACAGATGGACAGGCAGGGTCGCAGGGTAGAGTTGGGGAGGGGTCTCAGGGTCTATTTGGGCTCCCAGGGTATTTGGGGAGGGGTCTCAGGGTCTATTTGGGCTCCCAGATGTACTTGGGGAGGGGTCTCAGGTATATTTGGGGTCCCTCAGGATATTTGGGGAGGGGTCCCAGGCTGTATTTGGGGGGGGGTCCCAGGCTGTATTTGGGGGGGGTCCCAGGGTACTTGGGGCAGGGTCTCTCAGGCTCTCTTTGGGGCAGGGTCTCTTAAGGTATTTGGGGCGGGGTCCCAGGCTCTTTTTTGGGCAGGGTCTCTCAGGGTATTTGGGGCGGGGTCTCTCAGGTATATTTGGGGTCCCAGGCTCTATTTCACGGGGAGCTACGGGGCGCAACGGGGAGGGACTGGGAGGGCCTGCGGGCCCTGCGAGGCTACTGGGAGCACTGGGAGGTTACTGGGGGGGGCACTGAGAGGGCACTGGGGGGGCACTGGGAGCACTGGGAGCACTGGGGGGGCACTGGGAGGGCACTGGGAGGGCACTGGGGTATTCCAGAGCGTTACTGGGAGGCACTGGGACACCCTGGAAGGTTACTGGGAGCACTGGGGTTACTGGGATGGTGACAGGCGTTACTGGGGGTTACTGGTCCATACTGGTCCGTACTGGGACACTCACCCTCGCCCGCCGGGCCCAGCCCGTGCAGGGGCACAGGGGTTACTGGGGTTACTGGGGTTACTGGGATGGGCACAGGGGCACAGGGGTTACTGGGCGGGTGCACAGGGGTTACTGGTCCATACTGGTCCGTACTGGGACACTCACCCTCGCCCGCCGGGCCCAGCCCGTGCAGGGGCACGGCCACCAGCTGCCCCCCCAGCTGCAGCCGCAGCAGCGCCCGCCCGGTCTCGGGGTCCAGCGCCTGCACCTGCACCAGTGAGACCAGTTAGAGACCAGTGAGACCAGTTAGAGACCAGTGAGAGACCAGTCACACCAGTCAGAGACCAGTTAGAGACCAGTGAGACCAGTCACACCAGTTAGAGACCAGTGAGACCAGTTAGAGACCATTTAGAGAAGTGAGACCAGTTAGAGACCAGTGAGAGACCAGTGAGAGACCAGTGAGACCAGTTAGAGACCAGTGAGAGACCAGTCACACCAGTCAGAGACCAGTTAGAGACCAGTGAGACCAGTCACACCAGTTAGAGACCAGTGAGACCAGTTAGAGACCATTTAGAGACCAGTGAGACCAGTTAGAGACCAGTGAGAGACCAGTGAGACCAGTGAGAGACCAGTGAGAGACCAGTTACACCAGTCAGAGACCAGTGAGAGACCAGTGAGACCAGTCACACCAGTTAGAGACCAGTTAGAGACCAGTGAGAGACCAGTCACACCAGTTAGAGACCAGTTAGAGACCAGTTACACCAGATCAGTGAGACCAGTTAGCTCCCAGTTAGTGCCCGGTTAGTTCCCAGTAAGCTCCCAGTTACCCCCAGTAACACCCAGAGCTTTTCCTGTCACCTCCCAGTAACCCCAGTAACAGTCCCAGTAACCCCAGTTACCCTCCCAGTTCCCCTCCCAGTAACCCCAGTTCCCCTCCCAGTAACCCCAGTTACCCCCCAGTTACCCCCAGCACACCCCAGTTCCCCCCAATGCCCATCCCAGTTCTCCCCAGGGCCATACTGGGAGCACTGGGGGGGTGTCAGCAGCCCCAGTCCCCCCCACCCCAACACTCCCTGTGCCACCCCACAGAGCTGTACTGGTCTGTACTGGTTTGTACTGGTCTGTACTGGTCTGGACTGGTTTGTACTGGTTTGTACTGGTCTGAACTGGTCTGGACTGGTTTGTACTGGTCTGGACTGGTTTATACTAGCCTGCACTGGTTTATACTGGTCTATACTGGTCTATACTGGTATGTATTGATTCACACTCATTTATAGTCATCCATACTGGTCTATACTGGTCTATACTGGTAGGTATTGATTCATACTCATTTATAGTGATCCATACTGGCCCATACTGGTCTATACTAGTTTATACTGGTTTATACTGGTGCGTACTGGTCCATACTGGCTTATATTGCTCTGTACTGGCCTGTATTGGTCCATACTGGTCTGTACCAGTCTACACTGGTCTATACTGGTTTGTACTGGTCCATCCTGGTCTATACTGGCCCATGCTGGTCCATACTGGTCTGTACTAGTCCGTACTAGTCTGTTCTGGTCCGTACTGGTCTATACTGGTCTATACTGGTCTGCACCAACCCACACCACTCCGTACCAGTCCATACTAGTCTATACTGGTCTGTACTGGTTTATACTGGCCCATACTGGTCTATAGTGGCCTATACTAGTCTGTACCAGTCCCTAGCGGTCTATACTGGGTCATACCGGTCTATACTGGTCTGTACTGGTTTATACTGGCCCATACTAGTCTGTACCAATCCCTAGTGGTCTATACTGGCTCATACCGGTCTATACTGGTCTGTACTGGTCTGTACTGGTTTATACTGGTCCATACTAATTTATACCAGTCTGTACTGGTTCATACTAGTTATACTGGTGTGTACTGGTTTACACCGGTCTGTACGGGTCCGTGCTGGTTTCTACTGGTCTGTACTGGTTCGTGCTAGTTTGTACTGGTCCATACCGGTCTATACCGGTCTGTACTGGTCTATACTGGTCCATATTGGTCCATGCTGGTCCACACCAGTCCATGCCAGTCCGTACCGGTCTGTACTGGTCCATACCAGTCGGTACCAGTCCATCCCAGTCCATCCAGTCCCTCCCAGTCCCTCCCAGTCCCCCCAGTCCCCGTTCCCAGTCCCCCCAGTCCCTCCCAGTCCATCCCAGTCCCCCCAGTCCCCGTTCCCAGTCTCCCCAGTCCCTCCCAGTCCATCCCAGTCCACCCCCAGTGGCTCTCACCGTGTCCTGCAGCCCGCGGTGGGGCCCGGCCCCGATGCTCGCCGTGTCCCCCACGGCCGGGCCCTGGGGGGGCTCCCCGGCCCGGGGGGCTCCGGGGGGGGCGGCCTCGGCCCCCAGCCCCAGCCCCCGCGGGCGCGGCCGGTGCTCCAGGGGGGGCACCACCCTGGGGGGGAAAGGGGGTGAGGGGACCCCGAAATACACTGGGGACCCCAAAATACACCGGGGACCCCAAAATACACCCTGGGGGGGAAATGGGGTCAGGGGACCTCGAAATGCACCCGGGGACCCCAAAATGTACCCTGGGGGGAAACAGGGTCAGGGGACCCCAAAATACATTCTGGGGGACCCCAAAATACACCCTGGGGTGGAACACGGGGTGAGGGGACCCTGAAATACATCTGGGGACCCCAAAATTACACCGGGAGACCCCAGAAGGTACCTGGGGGAGGGGAAATGGGGTGAGGGAACCCCAAAATCCACCCAGGTCAGGTGCCCCCCCACCAGTCCCTCCTGGCTCAGGGGTGCCCGTTTTGGGGTGCCCGTTTTGGAGGTTCCCCGTTTGGGGGTTCGCATTTTGGGGTGCCCACTCTGGGGTCTCAGGGGTGCCCGTTTTGGGGTGCCCGTTTTGGGGGTTCCCCGTTTGGGGGTTCCCGTTTTGGGGGTGCCCGTTTTGGGGTCCCTCACTCTGCTGGGGTCTCAGGGGTGCCCGGTTTGGGGTGCCCATTTTGGGGTCCCCGTTTCGGGGTTCCCCTTTCGGGGTGCCCATTCTGGGGTCCCAGGGGTGCCCAGTTTGGGGTGCCTGTTTTGGGTTCCCCGTTTGGGGGTTCCCGTTTCGGGGTGCCCATTTTGGGGTCTCAGGGGTGCCCGTTTTGGGTTCCCCGGTTTTGGGGTTCCCGTTCCGGGGTTCCAGTTTCGGGGTGCCCATTTCAGGGTGCCCGTTTGGGGTCTCAGGGTTCCCTGGTTTCAGGGTGCCCGTTTCAGGGTGCCCCGGTTTCGGGGTTCCCATTTTGGGTTCCACATTTCAGGGTTCACGTTTCGGGGTTCCCCGTTCTGGAGGTTCCCGTTTTGGGGGTGCCGGTTTCGGGGTCTCAGGGGATCCCATTTTGGGGTTCCCGTTTCGGGGTTCCCGTTTCGGAGTGCCCATTTTGGGGGTTCCCCATTTTGGGTTCCGTTTCGGGGTTCCCCGTTCTGGAGGTTCCAATTTCGGGGTGCCGGTTTCGGGGTCTCAGGGGATCCCATTTTGGGGTTCCCGTTTCGGGGTTCCCCGTTCTGGAGGTTCCCGTTTTGGGGGTGCCGGTTGGTAGGTTTCGGGGTGCCGGTTTCGGGGTCTCAGGGGATCCCATTTTGGGGTTCCCGTGCCCATTTTGGGGGTTCCCCATTTTGGGTTCCCGGTTCTGGGGTGCCCGTTTGGGGTCTCAGGGTTCCCTGGTTTCAGGGTGCCCGTTTCAGGGTTCCCCAGTTTCGGGGTTCCCATTTTGGGTTCTACATTTTGGGGTTCCCGTTTCGGGGTTCCCGTTTCGGGGTTCCCGTTTCGGAGTGCCCATTTTGGGGGTTCCCCATTTTGGGTTCCCGGTTCTGGGGTGCCCGTTTGGGGTTCCCGTTTCAGGGCTTCCCATTTCGGGGTTCCCATTTCGGGGTTCCCATTTTGGGGTGCCCATTTTGGGGTGCCGGTTTTGGGTCTCAGGGGTTCCCATTTTGGGGTTCCCCATTTTGCGGTTCCCTGTTTCGGGGTGCCCGTTTTGGGGTTCCCTGTTTTGGGGTCTCAGGGGTACCCGGTTTGTGGGTTCCAGTTTCGGGGTTCCCGTTTCGGGGTTCCCATTTTGGGGGTTCCCCAGTTTGTGGGTGCCCGTTTTGGGGTCCCGTTTCGGGGTTCCCGTTTCAGAGTTCCCCAGTTTGTGGGTTCCAGTTTGTGGGTTCCCATTTCGGAGTTCCCATTTTGGGGGTTCCCCAGTTTGTGGGTGCCCGTTTTGGGGTCCCGTTTCGGGGTTCCCGTTTCAGAGTTCCCCAGTTTGTGGGTTCCAGTTTGTGGGTTCCCATTTCGGAGTTCCCATTTTGGGGGTTCCCCAGTTTGTGGGTGCCCGTTTTGGGGTCCCGTTTCGGGGTTCCCGTTTCAGAGTTCCCCAGTTTGTGGGTTCCAGTTTGTGGGTTCCCATTTCGGAGTTCCCATTTTGGGGGTTCCCCAGTTTGTGGGTGCCCGTTTTGGGGTCCCGTTTCGGGGTTCCCGTTTCAGAGTTCCCCAGTTTGTGGGTTCCAGTTTGTGGGTTCCCATTTCGGAGTTCCCATTTTGGGGGTTCCCCAGTTTGTGGGTGCCCGTTTTGGGGTCCCGTTTCGGGGTTCCCGTTTCAGAGTTCCCCAGTTTGTGGGTTCCAGTTTGTGGGTTCCCATTTCGGAGTTCCCATTTTGGGGGTTCCCCAGTTTGTGGGTGCCCGTTTTGGGGTCCCGTTTCGGGGTTCCCGTTTCAGAGTTCCCCAGTTTGTGGGTTCCAGTTTGTGGGTTCCGGGGCTGTCTGGGGGTCCCTCGAGGGTCCCGGGGGATGTGTGGGGTCCCGGGGGTCCCAGGTGATGTCTGGGGGTCCCTGGGGGTCCCAGGGGATGTCTGGGGGTCCCCAGGGGTCCCAGGTGATGCATGGGGGTCCCCGGGGGTCCCGGGTGATGTGTGGGGTCCCTGGGGGGTCCCAGGGGCTGTCTGGGGGTCCCTCGAGGGTCCCGGGGGATGTGTGGGGTCCCGGGGGTCCCAGGTGATGTCTGGGGGTCCCTAGGGGTCCCCTGGGGGATGTGTGGGGGTCCCTGGGGGGTCCCGGAGGATGTCTGGGGGTCCCCAGGGGTCCCAGGTGATGCATGGGGGTCCCCGGGGGTCCCGGGTGATGTGTGGGGTCCCTGGGGGGTCCCAGGGGCTGTCTGGGGGTCCCTCGAGGGTCCCGGGGGATGTGTGGGGTCCCGGGGGTCCCAGGTGATGTCTGGGGGTCCCTAGGGGTCCCCTGGGGGATGTGTGGGGGTCCCTGGGGGGTCCCGGAGGATGTCTGGGGGTCCCCGGGGGTCCCAGGTGATGCATGGGGGTCCCCGGGGGTCCCGGGCGATGTGTGGGGTCCCTGGGGGATCCCGGGGGTCCCAGGGGTTCCGGGGTATGTGTGGGGGTCCCAGGGCTCCAAGGTGATGTGTGGGGTCCCTGGGGATGTGTGGGGGTCCCTGGAGGGTCCCGGGGGATGCTCGGGGGTCGCTCACCGGCTGCGGCCCCGTGGCCGTGTCCCGCTCGGGCAGCTGCAGGGGGATGGCCATGGCGGCTCCGGGGGGGCCCTGCGGCTGCTCCTGGCTCTGCCGGGCCTCTGCGGGCCGGGGGGGTCAGGGGGGCTCGGGGGGCTCCGCCGCGCCCCCCCCCGGGACCCCCGGGACCCCCGACTCACCCTGCAGCAGCTCCTGCACGGCCTGCGCCTCCACCGAGGGGGGGTCTGCGCCGGGGGCGGGGCCTGTGCCGGGGGCGTGGTTTGTGCCGGGGGCGGGGCCCGTTCCGGCGTCCTTTCCGGGGGGCTCCGGGTTCCTCCAGCGGCGGGGGGGGATCAGGGGGATCACCAGCTCCTTCTTGGGGGGCGGGGCCGGCCGCGTGCTGGGGGCGGGGCCGCAGCGTTGGCCACGCCCACAAACACCGAGCCGCCTTTTAACTAAGGGCAGAAGCCACGCCCCCGCCAAGCCACGCCCCCACAGCAGCCGCACGCCGCGAGCACGTGCCTAGGCCACGCCTCTACACCGAACCGCCTTTGAACTAAGGGCAGAAACCACGCCCCCCGCCAAGCCACGCCCCCGCAGCAGCCGCACGCCGCGAGCACGTGCCGAGGCCACGCCTCCTTTGCCATATTAGGACCACATCCTCAAGCCACACCCCTATCGGGACCCATCAAGCCCCTGCCCCAAGCCCCGCCCACCGCAGCGCTCAGGGGCGAACCGCAGCGGAGCCCCGCCCCCCAGCGCGCCGCGGGGGCGTGGCCCAGCGCCAAGCGCCGCCCACCTGAGCAGCTCGCGGTCCTCCACGGCCGTCAGGAACTCGGTGTCGCTCTCGGCGTCAGCGCCGCGCTCCGCGCACGGCCCCGCGGGCAGGGGCCGCCGCCGCTCCGCCCTGCGGCTGAAGGCGAACGACACCGGCCCCGGCCCCG
>NW_024374900.1:0-386 GCF_014805655.1 Passer montanus | reverse complement strand
CAAAACCACCCCCAAAGTCCCCAAATGTCCCAAAATGTCACCAAAGCCCTTCAAAACCACCCCCCAAATGTCCCCAAAATGTCCCTAAATGTCCCCAAAGCCCCACAAAACCACCCCAAATGTCCCCACAATGTATCCAAATGTCCCCAAAGCCCCTCAGAACCACCCCAAGTGTCCCCAAAATGTCCCCAAAGCCCCTCAGAACCACCCAAAATGTGTCCCCAATGTCCCCAATCACCCCAAATGTCCCCAAATGTCCCCAGGTCTCCCCAAAATGTCCCCAAACCCCCACAAAGCCACCCCAGATCTCCCCAAACGTCCCCAAATGTCCCAAAATGCCCCCAAAAATGTCCTCAAATGTCCCGGGTGTGGCTGTGGCTGTCCCC
>NW_024374899.1:0-386 GCF_014805655.1 Passer montanus | reverse complement strand
ATCTTCATTAACAACTTGGACACAGGACTTGAAGAAACATTAACTAAGATTGCAGATGACCTTAATTTGGGAGAAGCTGTTGACCTGCTTGTGGTCAGAGAGGTCCTGCAGAAAGATCTCAACACATTAGAGACTTGGGCAGTCACCAGATGTATGAAGTTCAATAAAGTCAAGTGTCGGATTCTGCACCTGGAATGGGGCAATACTGGTTGTGTTTATTAACCAGGGAACAAACAACAGGAGAGCAGCACTCTGGAAAGGGATCTGAGGGTCCTGGTCAGTGGCAAGTTGAATATGAGTTGAACATGAGCAGTACCCTGGCAGTCAGGAGGACCAGCCATGTCCTGGGGGGGACATCAGACACAACATTGCCAGCCAGGCAAGGG
>NW_024374898.1:0-386 GCF_014805655.1 Passer montanus | reverse complement strand
GGGGATCAGACCCTTTTTCCATGGGGAAACCCCAATCCCGATCCCAAATCCGGGCCTGACCCCCCTGAGGAGCACCCGAGGGGTTGGGAGCTGCAGCAGTGAAGGGCTGAAGGTCTCCAGGCTGGAGGATCCCCCAGTGTGGGGTGAGGAGGAACAAATCCTTCCCTTCCCTTCCTTTTCCCCCCTTTTCCATTACCCTGCTCCAGAATTAACGGAGAGAAACCCTAAAGGAGAGAAACCCTAAAGGACAGAAACCCACCCTGGGGTCCCTGAGGAACTGGGGGTCCCAAATCTTCCTCAGGAGCAGGGCAGGACGGGGAAAACCCTGGTGCTGTCACCCCTCCCTGAGCTCAGGCCCCCGGGACACCCCAATTAAAACCCCAAAA
>NW_024374897.1:0-386 GCF_014805655.1 Passer montanus | reverse complement strand
CTCAACCACTTCCCTGGGCAGCCTCTTCCGATGCTTGACAACCATGCCAGAGGTTTGGCAACCACTAAAGATGAAGAAAATGTGTGGACAGCTCTGGCCAGGTTAAGAACAGACTTGTGGCGCTCTATCTTTCATGCTCACAATCCCACCAGGTCCCATCCCCAGGAAAGAGTGAAACAAACGGGGATATTTCACAAGTTAATTTGTCATAATCTCTGCTGCCTACAGTTCTCTCTGTTCTCTGCCTGTCTACTTTGCAGTAGACTCTTAACAGGGCACTGGTGTTTAGTACTGCCAGCATCATGGGATGGACCTGGGAGCAGAAAAACAGCTACATTCCTGGAAGAAATTTCCCAGCATTTGGGGATTTCCCTTCAAAATATTTG
>NW_024374896.1:0-386 GCF_014805655.1 Passer montanus | reverse complement strand
GACCCCCAAACTGGGGGGAAAGACTGCTCAGGACCCCCCCCAAACCACACCGCGACCCCCAAATTGGGGGGAAAGACCCCCCAGGACCCCCCCAAATCACACCGCGACCCCCAAATTGGGGAGGACGCCCCCCCAAACCCACACCGCGACCCCCAAACTTGGCGGGGGCCGCGTTTAGGGGGGTGGGCGGCAGGGAGGGGGGGTCCCCACGCTGCCGGCAGGGCCGGGGGGGTCGCACGCCCCCCGCCCCCCCTTACCTGGTCCCACCACCCCACGAGCCGGGGCCGGGCGCAGCTCTCGCAGAAAAAATCCACCAGCGGCATCTCGGGCCGCCGGTTTGGGGAGGGGGCGGGGGTCCGCGACCCCCCCCCGCCTCCCCCCGATGC
>NW_024374895.1:0-386 GCF_014805655.1 Passer montanus | reverse complement strand
CCCCCCTGGTCCTGCTCCTGACCCCCTCCCCAGTCCCGGCGCTGTTCCTGGGGGTCCCACGGCTCCTGGGAGTCAAAGGGGCAGGGGTAGAACCCCCGTGATGGGGGGGACACAAAGGGGGGTACGGGCCCGGTGCTTGGCTGGGGTCACTACATGAGAGGGAGCTCAGTCCTGCTGCTCAGATGTTTGCATTTTTGCAATAGAGTTTCTCATGCATTTTCATGTAAATAATTATTGTTTTGCAATCTTTCCTGGAGTCAGAAAAAATTGATTGACTGTTCTTTCGACCAGTGAGGTTGGGGAGGTGGCAACTTAACCCTCCAATCCCTGGCAGTTTTTGTTTTTCTATATATATTGGAATGGCAAGAATAAAATGCTTTTTTTTT
>NW_024374894.1:0-386 GCF_014805655.1 Passer montanus | reverse complement strand
ATGTGCCTCACTGGGCAGGGCAGAGGGGCTGCATCCCTCCCTGACCTGCTGGCCATACCCTTCCTGGTGTCCCCAGGACGCCACTGGCCCTCCAGGCCACACTGTGTGCACTCATGGTCACCTTGTCTCTCACCAGCACCCCCAGGTCCTTCCCTGCAGAGCTGCTCCAGCTCCCCCCAGCCTGTGCTGGCAAGGGGGGTGGCACCTGCCCAGGTGCAGGACCTGCAATTCCCTGCTTGAACCTCATCAGGTTTCTTTCCAGCCTCTCAAGGTGCCACTGAAGGTCAGCTCAGCCCCCAGGTGGATCCACCAGTGCCCCCAGTTCTGTGCCAGCAGCAGCTCCCATCACTGGCACTGCCCACAATGGGCTCTAATCCCATACTAAG
>NW_024374893.1:0-386 GCF_014805655.1 Passer montanus | reverse complement strand
CCCCTCCCCAAAATGTGACATCAGAGACCTCTCCCCAAATGTGAGATTAACAGAGAGAGACCCCTCCCCAAATGGGACATTAACGGAGAGACCCCTCCCCAAAATGTGAGATTAACGGAGTGACCCCTCCCCGAATGTGAGATTAACAGAGAGAGACCCCTCCCCAAATGGGACATTAACGGGGAGAGACCCTTCCCCCCCAAATTGACATTAAAGGAGAGACCCCTCCCCAAGTGGGACATTACAGCCCCCCCCCCCAAATGTGACACTGAAGGACAGAGCCGCCCCTCCCCCCCCGGGGGTCCCGGCTGATCTGGGGGGTCCTGGGGGGGGTTGGGGTCACCAGGGTGGGACGGGGGGACACAGATGTGGGGGTGGGGGCGGGG
>NW_024374892.1:0-386 GCF_014805655.1 Passer montanus | reverse complement strand
GTGGGGACAACAGGGAACCCCAACAGAGTATAGGGATACCGAGTGCCCCTAACTTATTATAAGGATACTGGTTACCCCCATCCCCGTACAGGGACAACAGGAGACCCCAGCCCGTTCTAGGAATAACTGGGGTTCTGGGTCTGGTTGTGGGGACCACAGGGAACCCCAGCCGAGTATAGGGATACGGGGTACCCGCAAGCTGTAATCGGGATAGGGGGTACCCCCAAGCTGTTACAGGGACACCGGGTACCCCCAAGCTGTTACCGGGATACCGGGTACCCCCAGGCTGTGACCGGGATACCGGGTACCCCCAAGCTGTTACAGGGATACTGGGTACCCTCAAACTGTAATTGGGATACCGGGTACCCTCAAGCTGTTTCAGGGAT
>NW_024374891.1:0-386 GCF_014805655.1 Passer montanus | reverse complement strand
GGGGTGGGCACGGGGCGCTGACCCCTCCCTGGACCCTCTGCCCCCCACTCAGGGTCACACGGACGAGGTTTGGGGTCTGGCCACGCACCCCAACTGCTGCCGCTTCCTCACCTGCGGCCACGACCGGCAGCTCTGCCTGTGGGACGGCCGGGAGCACGCGCTGGCCTGGAGCCTGGCGCTGGAGGTGGGCTGGGACCCCCCAGCTGGGGAGGGGGACACCCCGGGGGGGTCAGGAGTGAGATTTGGGGGGTTTAGGGGGAGTTTGGGGTGTTTGGGGTCTGTAATTGGGGTACAGGGCTCTGGGGACAAGGGACAAGGGACCAAGAGCATGCGCTGGCCTGGAGCCTGGCGCTGGAAGTGGGCTGGGACCCCCCAATTGGGGAGGG
>NW_024374890.1:10614-11886 GCF_014805655.1 Passer montanus | reverse complement strand
AACCACCCCAAAACTGCCCCAAACACCCCAAAAATCACTCCAGGACCCCAAAACCACCCCAAAAAACACCCTGGGACCCCCAAAAACTCTCCCTCAAGGGGTCCCCAAGGACCCCACTCCGAGACCCCCAGAATGTTCCCCCAAAATCCCCGAGGATTTTGGAATTTTTGGGTGGTTTTGGGAGGATTTTGGGTTTTTTCGGGGGTTTTGGGGGGAGTTTGGGGGGGATTTTAGGGGCAGTTTTGGGTGTTTTTTGGGGTAATTTGGGTTGATTTTTAGGGTATTTTTTGGGGTGGTTTTGGGCCATTTTTGTGCATTTTTGGGATAATTTTGGGGGGTATTTTTGTGTATTTTTGGGGTATTTTTGGGCTGATTTTTGGGGTGACTTTGGGCTGTTTTGGGGTGATTTCGGGGTGATTTTTGGGGTGATTTTGGGCTGGTTTGGGGTGATTTTTGTGGTTATTTTTGGGGTGATTTCGGGGTGATTTTTGGGTGATTTTTGGGGTGATTTTGGGCTGTTTTGGGTCCTGCCCCCAGATTGCTGCGACGGCACCGACGAGTGGGGGAGCGGCGCCGGCTGCGAGAACACCTGCAGGTGGGACTGGGAATACTGGTTTGAACTGGTTTATACTGGTTTGTACCGGTTTGTGCTGGTTTGTACTGGTTTGAACTGGTTTGGTGTAGTTTATATTGGTTATACTGGTTTGTACTGGTTTATACTGGGAATGGCCCCAGGGAGTGGCGCCGGCTGCGAGAACACCTGCAGGTAATTGCACTGGTTTGTACTGGTTTGTACTGGTTTGAACTGGTTTATACTGGTTTGTACTGGTTTGGACTGGTTTGTACTGGTTTGTGCTGGTTTGGACTGGTTTATACTGGGAACGGCCCCAGGGAGCGGCGACAGCTGCGAGAACACCTGCAGGTGGGACTGGTTTATACTGGGAGTACTGGTTTGGACTGGTTTGTGCTGGTTTATACTGGTTTGAACTGGTTTGGACTGGTTTATACTGGTTATACTAGTTTGGATAGTTTGTACTGGTTTATACTGGTTTATACTGGTTTATACTGGTTTATACTGGTTTATACTGGTTTATACTGGTTTATACTGGTTTATACTGGTTTATACTGGTTTATACTGGTTTATACTGGTTTATACTGGTTTATACTGGTTTATACTGGTTTATACTGGTTTATACTGGTTTATACTGGTTTATACTGGTTTATACTGGTTTATACTGGTTTATACTGGTTTATACTGGTTTATACTGGTTT
>NW_024374890.1:7916-8045 GCF_014805655.1 Passer montanus | reverse complement strand
TTTGGGGTGGTTTGATGGAGATTTGGGGGTGTTTGGGGGGGATTTGAGGGGTCCTGGGGGGATTTTGGGGGGATTTGAGGGGTCCTGGGGGGGGCTTGGTGTGCTTTGGGGGGTCCTGGGGGGCCTTTG
>NW_024374890.1:3350-7684 GCF_014805655.1 Passer montanus | reverse complement strand
TTGAGGGGTCCTGGGGGGGTCTTGGAGTGCTTTGGGGGGTCCTGGGGGGCCTTTGGGATGATTTTTGGGGTATTGTGGGTGATTTTGGGCTGGTTTGGGTTATTTTTGGGGTGTTTTGGGGTATTTTGGGGGGTATTTTTGGGGTGATTTTGGGTTATTTTTGTGCATTTTTGGGGTGACTTTGGGCTGTTTCGGGGTGATTTTTGTGGTTATTTTTGGGGTGATTTTGGGTTGATTTTGGGGTGATTTTGGGCTGTTTTGGGTTATTTTTGTGGTTATTTTTTGGGGTGATTTTGGGTTATTTTTGTGCATTTTTGGGGTGACTTTGGGCTGGTTTGGGTCCTGCCCCCAGATTGCTGCGACGGCACCGACGAGTGGGGGAGCGGCGCCGGCTGCGAGAACACCTGCAGGTGGGACTGGGAATACTGGTTTGAACTGGTTTATACTGGTTTGTACCGGTTTGTGCTGGTTTGTACTGGTTTGAACTTTTTGGGTCCTGCCCCCAGATTGCTGCGACGGCACCGACGAGTGGGGGAGCGGCGCCGGCTGCGAGAACACCTGCAGGTGGGACTGGGAATACTGGTTTGAACTGGTTTATACTGGTTTGTACCGGTTTGTGCTGGTTTGTACTGGTTTGAACTGGTTTGGTGTAGTTTATATTGGTTATACTGGTTTGTACTGGTTTATACTGGGAATGGCCCCAGGGAGTGGCGCCGGCTGCGAGAACACCTGCAGGTAATTGCACTGGTTTGTACTGGTTTGTACTGGTTTGAACTGGTTTATACTGGTTTGTACTGGTTTGGACTGGTTTGTACTGGTTTGTGCTGGTTTGGACTGGTTTATACTGGGAACGGCCCCAGGGAGCGGCGACAGCTGCGAGAACACCTGCAGGTGGGACTGGTTTATACTGGGAGTACTGGTTTGGACTGGTTTGTGCTGGTTTATACTGGTTTGAACTGGTTTGGACTGGTTTATACTGGTTATACTAGTTTGGATAAATTTTGAGATAATTTTGGGATAATTTTGGGACAATTTTGAGATAATTTTGGGATAATTTTGAGATAATTTTGAGATAATTTTGGGAAAATTTCTGGATAATTCTGGGATAATTTGGGGATAATTTTGGGATAATTCCGGGATTTTTTTGGGATAACTCTGGCATAATTTCAGAATAACTTTGGGGTGATTTGGGGCCAATTTTCAGGTAATTTCAGGATAATTTTGGGGTAATTTCAGGGTGATTGTAGAAAAATTTCAGGAGAATTTTGGGGTGGTTTGGGGATAATTCCAAGCAAAATTTGGGAATATTTTGGCAAAATTTCAGGATAATTCCAGGATAATTTTGAGATGATTTTTGGAAAATTTCAGGATAATTCTGGGATAATTTGGGGATAATTTTGGGATAATTCCAGGATAATTCCGGTACTTTTTTTGGGATAATTCTGGGATAATTTAGGGATAATTTCAGAGTAATTTTGGGGTAATTTGGGGCTAATTTTCAGGTAATACTGGTTTGATTTTGGGATAATTCCAGGATAATTTTGAGATGATTTTTGGAAAATTTCAGGATAATTCTGGGATAATTTGGGGATAATTTTGGGGTAATTTGGGGCTAATTTTCAGGTAATTTCAGGATAATTTTGGGATAATTTTAGGATGTTTTGGGGATAACTTTGAGATAATTTCAGGGTAATTTCATGATGACTTGCAGATAATTTCAGGATAAGTGAGATAATTTTGGGATGATTTCAGGGTAATTTAGGGATAATTTCAGGATAACTTCAGGATAATTTTGGGCTAATTTTGGGATAATCTCAGGATAATTTCAGGATACATTGGGGATAATTTCAGAATAATTTCAAGGTAATTTCAGGATAATTTGGGGATAACTTTAAGATAATTTGGGGATAAATTGGGGCTAATTTGAGGATAATTTGGGGATAATTCCAGGATAATTCTGAGGTGACTCTGGGCTGAGTTGGGGTCCCCAGGCCCAGCTGGGGGGACTGCAGGAGGAGCTTTGGGGGGCAGTTTCTGGGATAATTCCAGGATAATTTGGGGATAATTCCAGGATAATTTGGAGATAACTTTGAGATAATTCTGGGCTGTTCTGGGGTCCCAGGCCCGGCTGGGGGAGCTGCAGGAGGAGCTTTTGGGGGGGGGCAGTTTCTGGGATAATTCTGGGGATAATTCCGGGATAATTTCAGGATAATTCCAGGATAATTTCAGGATATTTTGGGGATAATTTCAGGATAATTTGGGGATAATTCCAGGATAATTCCAGGATAATTTGGAGATAACTTTGAGATAATTCTGGTCTGTGTTGGGGTCCCCAGGCCCGGCTGGGGGGGCTGCAGGAGGAGCTTTGGGGGGCAGTTTCTGGGATAATTCCAGGATAATTTGGGGATAATTCCAGGATAATTTGGAGATAACTTTGAGATAATTCTGGGCTGTGTTGGGGTCCGCAGGCCCAGCTGGGGGGGCTGCAGGAGGAGCTTTAGGGGGGCAGTTTCTGGGATAAATCCAGGATAATTTCAGGATAATTTGGGGATAATTTTGAGATAATTCCAGGATATTTTGGGGGTAATTCAGGGATAATTTGGGGGTGACTCTGGTCTGTTCTGGGGTCCCAGGCCCGGCTGGGGGGGCTGCAGGAGGAGCTTTGGGGGGGCAGTTTCTGGGATAATTTTGGGGATAATTCCAGGATATTTTGGGGATAATTCAGGGATAATTTGGGGCTAATCCTGGTCTGTGTTGGGGTCCCCAGGCCCGGCTGGGGGGGCTGCAGGAGGAGCTTTGGGGGGCAGTTTCTGGGATAATTTTGGGGATAATTCCAGGATATTTTGGGGATAATTCAGGGATATTTTGGGGATAATTCCAGGATAATTTGGGGATAATCCTGGTCTGTGTTGGGGTCCCCAGGCCCGGCTGGGGGGGCTGCAGGAGGAGCTTTGGGGGGCAGTTTCTGGGATAATTTTGGGGATAATTCCAGGATATTTTGGGGATAATTCAGGGATATTTTGGGGATAATTCCAGGATAATTTGGGGATAATCCTGGTCTGCAGCCACAGGTGAGGTCTGGGGCTCAGGTGAGGAATTTGGGGAAATTGGGGATAAATTTGGGATGAATTTGGGATAAATTTGGGGTGGTTCCGGGGAGATTTGGGGCAGTTTTGGGGCTTAAATGGGATTTAAAGAGAATTTTTGGGGATTTATTTTGAATTTTTGGGGGATTTGGGGTTAGGATCCTGCACAAGGTGAGTCCAGGTGGGAAATCTGAATAAATTTGGAATAAATTTGGAATAAATTTGGGGATTTTGGGGGTTTAAAGTGACTTTTTGGGGTTTAAATGGGATTTAAATGAATTTTTGGGGATTTTTTGGGGATTTTTGGGGATTTTTTGGGATTTTTTGGGGATTTTTGGGTCAGGAACCTGCACAAGGATCCCCCAGGTGAGTCCAGGTGGGACAGGTGAGGAATTTGGGATAAATTTTGTGATAAATTTGGGGTGGTTTGGGGGGATTTGGGGCAGTTTTGGGGGTTTAAATGGGATTTAAAGTGAATTTTTGGGGATTTTTTTTGGGATTTTTGGGGATTTTTTGGTGGTTTTTTTTGGTTTTTTGGGAGTTTGAGGGAGCAATGGAAGGCACCAAATGGGCAGGGAGGGGGGAGAACAAGAAATGGGGGAAAATTGGGGGAGTTTTGGGGGGGTTTTGGGATTTTGGGAGGGCTTCAGGGGTTTGGGGGTTTTTGCGGGGGGGGAGTTCAGGGTTTTTGTGGGTTTTTTGGGGATTTTTTGGGGATTTTTTGGGGTTTTTTTGGTTTTTTTTTGGTTTTTTCTATGAGTTTGCAGAGCAATGGGAGTGTCCAAATAGGGAGGGGGGAGGACAAGAAATGGGAGGAAATTGAGGATTTTGGGGCGGCCCTGAAGAATTTTGGGGTCCCTGAGGGGTTTTAGGGAGTTTTGGAGGATTTTGGGGACTTCTTTTAGGGATTTTTGGGGGGAATTTGAGGCCTTTTGGTCCCAAATGGGCGCCGAGGGTGAAGCACGGGAGGAAATGGTGGAAAATTGGGGGGTCCTGGGTTGAATTTTGGGGTCCCTGAGTGAATTTTAAGATCCCTGGGAGGAATTTTGGGGTCCCAAACCCCCCTAAAATCCCCCAAATCCCCGAGCAGAGCAGAGGGCAGCAGCAGCAGCAGCTCAGGACGAGGCCAGGGCGGCCGAAGCCTTCGCTCAGCTCGACCTGGACGGGGATGGACGGCGAGTTCGGGGGGATTTGGGGTCCCAGGGGGGATTTGGGGGTCCCAGGGGGGATTTTGGGGGTCCACACCCT
>NW_024374890.1:0-2916 GCF_014805655.1 Passer montanus | reverse complement strand
CCCCAAATTCCTGCTCCCAGTTCCTCTCCCCAAAGCCACCCTACATCAGTCACAGTCCCACCAAGATCCACTGTGGGAAACATGTACTGGCTTTTCTTGCATTGTGGACCTCAGGGGATCCCACAGCCCCCCTGTGCCCCCTCCCCTCCCCATCCCTGGGGTGTCAGTCCCGTGCCCAGGGCACTCACCCCACAGGAGCAGTGCCACCATCCCGGCCATCCCAGTGTCCCCAGCCATGTGGGCTGGCTGTCATTCGCTGCCAGGAGTGGCTGTCCCCTGGGTGGTGGTTTTTTGGCCAAAGGGGAAGGAAGCAAGGTCAGGTCTTGCCCTTATATGTAGGTGGCTCTTGGTGGGGCAGGGAGGCCATAAGCCGGGGACAGGATGTAGGCAGGGTCGGGACCGGATGGGGATGAGGCTGGATGGGACAAGGTGAGATTTGGGGTTCCCAGGAGTGGGGGTTTCAGGGGATTTGGGGAGGCAGGGATGGGTGTCCAGGGGAATGGGGGGTCCCATGGGATGGAGTGCCTGAAAATAAAGGTCCTGAGGAGGAGGAGGAAGGCCCTGAGCAGGTCTGGGGGTCCCGGACCCCGAATTTGGGGGGGGGGTCCCCAATCTGGGGGGTCCCACACCTGAATTTTGGGGGGTTCATCAATTCTGGGGGGTCCCAAACCCCGAATTTTGGGGGATTCCCCAATCTGGGGGGTCCCAACCCTGAATTTTGGGGGTTCCCCAATTTCAGGGGGTCTCAAATTCCAAATTCTGGGGGGTTTCCCAATTTTAGGGGGTCCCAACCCCCAAATTTTGGGGTTTTCATCAATTTTTGGGGTCCCAAACCCCAAATTTTGTTTGGTTCCCCCATTTTTGGGGGTCCCAAACTCAAAATTTTGGGGTCTCCTCAATTCTGGGGGTCTCAAACCCTGAATTTGTGGGGGTTTCATCAATTTTGGGGGTCCCAAACCCCAAATTTGAGGGGGGTTCCTCAATTGTTGGGGTCCCAACCCCCAAATTTTGGGGTTTTCATCAATTTTTGGGGTCCCAAACCCCAAATTTGAGGGGGGTTCCTCAATTGTTGGGGTCCCAACCCCCAAATTTTGGGGTTTTCATCAATTTTTGGGGTCCCAAACCCCAAATTTGAGGGGGGTTCCTCAATTGTTGGGGTCCCAACCCCCAAATTTTCTGGGTTCCTCATTTTGGGGGTCCTAAACCTCAAATTTTGGGGGTTCCTCAATTTTTAGGGGTCCTGAACCCCACATTTTGGGGGTTCCCGAACCCCAAATTTTTTTGTTCCCCCATTTTTGGGGGTCCCAAACCCCAAATTTTGGGGGTTCCCCAATTTTGGGGGTCCCCAAACTCCAAATTTTGGGGGGTTCATCAATTCTGGGGGGTCCCAAACCTGAATTTTGGGGGTTCCCCAATTTCGGGGGGTCTCAAACTCCAAATTTTGGGGTCTCCCCAATTTTGAGGGTCCAAAACCCCGAATTTTTGGCGGATTCCTCAATTTTGGGGGGTCCTGAACCCCAAATTTTTTGGGTTTCCCAATTCTGGGGGGTCCCAAACCCAAATTTTGGGGTTTTCATCAGTTTTGGGGGTCCCAAACCCAAATTTTGGGGTCAGAGCCCCCCCCGGGTGATGCTAAAGAAGGGGGAGGGGCAAATTTTGGGGTCCCCCCACCAAATTTGGGGGGGTCCTCCCACCCTAAATTTAATTGGGGGGGGGTCCCAAGCCCCAAATGTGGGGGGTCCCCAATTTGGGGGGTCCCAAACTCCAAATTTTGGGGGGGTTCATCAATTCTGGGGGGTCCCAAACCTGAATTTTGGGGGTTCCCCAATTTTAGGGGGTCCCAACCCCCAAATTTTGGGGGTTTCATCAATTTTGGGGGTCCCAAACCCCAAATTTGAGGGGGGGGTTCTTCAATTTTGGGGGTCCTGAACCCCAAATTTTGGGGTATTCCCCAATTTCGGGGGTCCCAAACCCCAAATTTGAGGGGGGGGTTCTTCAATTTTGGGGGTCCTGAACCCCAAATTTTGGGGTATTCCCCAATTTCGGGGGTCCCAAACCCCAAATTTGAGGGGGGGGTTCTTCAATTTTGGGGGTCCTGAACCCCAAATTTTGGGGTATTCCCCAATTTCGGGGGTCCCAAACCCCAGATTTTTTGGGTTCCCCAATTCTGGGGGTCCCAAATTCTGGGGAGTTCCTCAATTTTGGGGGGTCCCGAACCCCAAATTTGGGGAAAACCCCCCCAAAATGGGACTGAGTTGAAGGGGAGGGGGCAAATTTTGGGGTCCCCCACCCCCTCCCCTTAATTTCAGGGGTCCCAGCACCCCAAATTTTTTTGGGGAGGGTCCCAAACTTTAATTTTAGGGGGTTGAGACCCCAAATTTTGGGGGGTGGGACCCCAAATTTGGCCCCCCCGAGAGGAAACCCCCCCAAAATGGGACTGAGTTGAAGGGGAGGGGGCAAATTTTGGGGTCCCCCACCCCCTCCCCTTAATTTCAGGGGTCCCAGCACCCCAAATTTTTTTGGGGAGGGTCCCAAACTTTAATTTTAGGGGGTTGAGACCCCAAATTTTGGGGGGTGGGACCCCAAATTTGGCCCCCCCGAGAGGAAACCCCCCCAAAATGGGGTTGAATTTAGGGGTAGGGGGCAAATTTTGGGGTTCCCCCCCTCCCCTTAATTTTGGGGGGGTCCCAACACCCCAAAATTTTTTTAGGGGGGGTCCCAAACTTTAATTTTTGGGGGGTGGGACCCCAAATTTTGGGGGGGTGGGACCCCAAATTTGCCCCCCCCGAGAACAAGGAGCCAATTTGGGGAGCGGTCCCAAACTCCAAATTTGGGGGAAACCCCCCCAAAACGGGGCTGGATGGGGGGGGCGGGGTCAGATTTTTTTGGGGACCCCTCCCCTGACCCCTCCCCCCC
>NW_024374889.1:0-386 GCF_014805655.1 Passer montanus | reverse complement strand
GCTTTTGTCCACACTCTGCCCCCTGAGCCGAGCAGCATTCCCGGGCATCGGCTACAAGCACCTCAAGCTGTGGAAACGGCACTGCTCAGCCTGCCAGTCTGGGAGGGCTGGAGGGCATTGGGTGCTCATTTGCTGTCAAAAATAAATAGTTTTGTTGTCATTGTCATCATTGGAGAGTTTCTTTCATCCTTTCATCCCCGGGGCAGTGGGGAGGGGCAGGACTGGGTGCATTTCCCTGAGCGGTGGGCAGGCGAGCATCAGCGAAGGGCACCCTGGGGAAAAGGGCAGGCAGAAGGGCCTCGGGTGCTCGGGTCTTCTGCTGTCCAGATGACCCGAGAGTCTCTTTTTCCAGCCCACCAGCCAAAGAAAGAGTTGGGATTCTTCAG
>NW_024374888.1:0-386 GCF_014805655.1 Passer montanus | reverse complement strand
AAGGTGAGGGTCTCCAGTTTAAAAAACAGTATTAAAATATTTCTGCCATCTTTCTTCTTTAAAATTTGCATTTAGGAGCCTTTAAACATTGCCATAAAAAGCCCTAAAGCTTCTCCCATATATTCCCAGTGCTTAAATCAGCATTCCTTGGCATTAAGCATTTCATCCCAGCTGAGTTTGGAAGCAAAGCTCAGAAAGTTTGGATTTTTGGATATCCAAAGCCAGTAGAAAAAGATCCAAGTGTGCAGCCTGGAGTAGGAATGGACAAGGAAAAGGCACTCCAGCTCTCCTCACTGCTTCCTGGGTGGAATTTTCCAATCCCAATGAAATCTTTACTCACCAAAATTGCAGATTCAAGTTTCTCCATAGTTTTTTTTTTTTTTCCC
>NW_024374887.1:0-386 GCF_014805655.1 Passer montanus | reverse complement strand
CCCCACGCTGACGCTGTCCCTGTGTCCCCGATGTCCCTAATGTCCCTGATGTCCCCAATGTCCCCAGTGTCCCCAATGTCCCTGGTGTCCCCTGATGTCCCCAGTGTCCCCTCTAACAGTGTCCCTTGTCCCCACAGCCGCGCCCCACGCTGACGCTGTCCCAGGCCCCGCAGGCGCCGGGGGCCCCCCCGCGCCCCCCCAGCATCATCAAGGTCCCCAGTGCCATCGCGCTGCCCGTCCCTGTCCCCGTCCCCGTCCCCGCGCTGGCCCCCGGCCGCCCCGGGACCCCCACGCAGCCCTCGCCGCCACCCCCGAAGTTCATCGTCATGTCCTCGGCCAGCAGCGCCAGCCAGCAGGTACGGGACACCGAGGGGACAGCGGGGACA
>NW_024374886.1:0-386 GCF_014805655.1 Passer montanus | reverse complement strand
AACTGCTACATCTACAACAAGGTAGGAAAACTCGGATTTTTGGGGAAAAAAAATCAGAATTTAATCAATTCTGCCTCAGCCTCATTCCCACTGGGATTGGTCGATTCCCCTGGGGAATTTTTCCCTTTTTTTTTAAGTTTTAAAGGATTTTTTTGGAGCCCATCCTTGGGAATTTGGGTCTGGGTTTGGTGTTTTTTAGGAATGGTGAAAGTTTGGAATCTGTAAATGGATTTTTCCTTTTTTTTTGGCTTTTTTGGGGAATATTTGAAGGGATTTTTCCTCGATTTTTTTCCTTTCCCCCCTTTTTCCCCTCTTTTTTTCCCCTATTTCCCCTTTTTTCCCCCTTTTCCCCCTTCTTTCCCCCTTTTTTGCTATTTTTCCACTTT
>NW_024374885.1:0-386 GCF_014805655.1 Passer montanus | reverse complement strand
TTCCGGGGGTCCCAGGGGGGGTTTCAGGGGTCCCGGCCCCATTTCGGGGGTCCCGGCCCCATTTCCGGGGGTCCCGGCCCCATTCCGGGGGTCCCAGGGGGGTTTTCAGGGATCCCAAACCCATTTTCAGGGGTCCCGCTCCCATTTCCGGGGGTCCCGGCCCCATTCCGGGGGTCCCCCTCACCTGAGAGGATGAACATGGCCCCCCCCGCGCCGGCCACCGAGGCTTTCTTGCGGGGGTCGTCGCCCCCGCAGTGCGTGCACTTCATCCCCGCCACGGCCGCGCCCAGCGCCAGCGGGCCCAGGACCCCCGCGACCACCATCAGCGCCCGCGTGGCCTGCAGGTGGGCTGGGGGCGACACGGGGGGGTCACCGGGGGGGCCTGG
>NW_024374884.1:0-387 GCF_014805655.1 Passer montanus | reverse complement strand
TGCTAGTACATTGGTACTACAATTCCCGTACTTGGTAGTACAGGAAGGTGCAGATTTTGTTTGGCTTACTGCCCTAAGCTTTGTGGGTGATATGCAACAATCCTTTCAAAAAAAAAAGTGCTGTAAGACACTTTTTCTCTCTTGCTTTCAAGAGAGAAAAGTTTCATTTTTCAATTTTAATTTATTGTTTCAATTTCATTTCTTATACCTGTTTTAAAGGATGTTGTGTGAAACACTTTTTACCTTTGTCTAGGAACCATTGTTGTGGTGGGAATAATACGTCAGGGTTACACAAAATGTGAAATGAGGGTGTCTGAGTCTTATCCGTGTGTGGATAAGACTCAGATTTGTGTCAGACATTTATTGAAGAGCTTTTAGCAGGAGATA
>NW_024374883.1:0-387 GCF_014805655.1 Passer montanus | reverse complement strand
TTTTTAGGAATTTGGGGCTTTGATAATTTTGGTATTTTTGGGTGTAATTTCTGTGATTTTGGGTCTGACTTTCAGCGGAGCTGGCGGAGCCGGGCCGGGAGCTGCTGTGGGACCCCAAGTTTGGGAAAATCTTAGTGACATTTTTGTGAAACTTTGACAAAATCTGGGGTTGAATTTTATGGAATTTTGAGTGGAATTTTTGGCATTTTGGAGCTCTTGGTGTCTCTGATTTTTGCTGGAATTTTGGGTGAATTTTTCTGTGAATTTTGGTGGTTTTTGTCTCAATTTTTGTTCGTTTTTGGCTGTGTTTTGCGTGATTTTTTAGGAATTTTTGGGGGGTTTTTGTGGGAATTTTTTTGGGGATTTTTCAGGAATTTTGGGCTTTGA
>NW_024374882.1:0-387 GCF_014805655.1 Passer montanus | reverse complement strand
CCTATCCTGGCATAAGGTATGTGCTCTCTGTGGACTATAACAAGAAGACATACAGAAACCTACGGGAGTGAAACACTTGGATCCCTTGCAGTGACAGGCCCCGCTGACATCTTTCTGTCCTTACATCCCCACAACTAGGAAGTGATAGCACAGAATCAAAATCTAGCAGAACAATTATGTTTTCATTAGGCTGATAGCATTTTTCAACCTTAAAAAAACAAATGTTGCTGGAAATCACTATACATTTCATTTTTCAGGGCAACATATGGCAAACAGCAAACCTGTGCTAAAACAGGTTTGAGGTACGTGACTTTGTTGGAAATTATACGACTTTCAATGTTCTTTAATGTAACTTTAGTAAAGGGTTTGTTCTCCTTTGCCCAGAGG
>NW_024374881.1:0-387 GCF_014805655.1 Passer montanus | reverse complement strand
CTCTCAAACCCCTCAAAAATCCAATTTTTCCCCCTTTTCCCCCCCCAAAACCCCACTCCAAACACCCCAAACCTCCTCAGACCCCCCAAAATTCCCAAATCTCAAAAAAAATTCCCAAATTTCCCTCAAAATTCCCATTTCTCCTTTCCACCACCTCTCAAACCCCTCAAAAATCCAATTTTTTCCCCATTTTTCCCCCAAAACCCCACTTCAAACACCTCAGACCCCCTCAGACCCCCCGTAATTTTTCAGAATTTTCTGGAATTTCTCAGAATTCCCAAAAATTCCCATTTTTCCCCTTCCCACCACCTTTCAAATCACGTTTCACCCCCAAAATTCCCCCTTTTTCCCCATTTTTCTCCCTAAAACCCCACTTTAAATACCCCA
>NW_024374880.1:0-387 GCF_014805655.1 Passer montanus | reverse complement strand
TCCATGGTTCGGTGGTGTTTGGTGACTTTACTCATACAGGCATTACATGACACACTGGTATGAGTTTCATTTTAATAAAGTTGGGGAAGAATGGGGGGTTTGTTCGTTGTGGGGGAAAGGAAGTGTCCAGGACTTGGTGGGGGCTGGAGGTGGAAAGTGATTGGACCAGGGCACTGACCAATCACTTGACGCCCTGGGGAAATGACTGGTCCAAAATGAACATCAGTAAGGACCAATCTAAGCGCCCGAATTCCACCAATCGGTGCGCAGATTCAAAACCCACCAATCCTGGACCGGGGACTGTTATGAAAAGGGGGGCATTGAGTTCTTCGGGGTGCTTTCGGGTTTATTCCTGTTCGTGTGCGGTTTGTTTGCGGAAGAACCCAA
>NW_024374879.1:0-8347 GCF_014805655.1 Passer montanus | reverse complement strand
GGGTGACGCAGGCTATGGTGAGATACGAGGTCCCGAGATAAAGGAAAGAAAGAAGGGACACTTGTATGGGTTCCAAGGAGACTTTAATCCAAGGAGGGTCCAGGGACAAATGTCAAAGGAGGAGGGCTTTGGCTAGCCCTTATAAAGTGAGGGGGCGTGGGGTGTGGAAACATGAGGGAACCAATGGTCGAGGGTAGAGGTAGGCTGACGCAATGTAAAAGATCCAATAAGAAGCATGTGGGGGAGGGAGGAAGCCTCGAGGACAAATCAGGAACTAAGTTACAGATGAGAGACACAGAAGTTTCTCGAAAAAAGGAGGGGGGGTTAACCTGACGGACAAGGGTAGGAGGCAGCACCACAGAGATTGACATAACCAAATAGGGACTTAGGGGGAGGAACAGGGAACTCCTCACTTTGACAGGCAGGCCAGTGGCGGGAAAAACAGGGAAAAACAACTCCGGAACAAACCATTACAAGGGGTTACATGGGGGGGGAAATGGACAAACCATTATTCCAACTAACAAAGAATAACTAACAATAACTTCAACTTATAGTTTTAAAACACACAACGCCACATCTCCCCCTTTTTTGTTTTAAAAAGGAAGAGAATGTGGGTTAAAGAAAAATAAGGTCTTGGGTGTCTTAGGTCTCTGAGTCTTTCGGTGCGGCATCTTCCCACCAATTACTTTCCTGGGTAGTCGCAGCGGCGACTACAATTTTAGATGTTGTGGAAGGTTTGAATAGAGAAGCAGTTATTACTCTTTTCAGGATTCCAAAACACAGCATTACCAAAAAAAGAACAATGACAAAACACCCAATGTCTTTGATAAGGGAAAGCATCCACCCTGAAAAGCCCCAGTTTTTGAATAGGTCCTTGAACCAGTCCTCGTTTTCTTGTTTCACGGTGCTGATAAGGTCCTTCATTTCCCGAATGGATGTGTGGATCGACTTGCTTCTGGATGATAAGTTGAAACAACACAACCCCTCGAACTCCTGACACCCATGCCCGTGTGCCAGCAGCAGGAAATCAATAGCAGCCCTGTTTTGCAGGGTTGCCTGTCTGGTGATTTCCTCGTCAGCTAGGAGGTCACTCAGGGCTTCAGAAGTTAAATTCGCCTGGCGCGTCACCCAACACTCGAGGTTGCCAAGCTCACTGAGAGACTTGGCCGCCGCCACCCAAGGTAGAAAAACAGAGACGGCAATCCTCTTAGACTTCGCCCAATGGTAAATTTCACTGTTGCAATGCTCATCCAATTGGTCTGCACCCCTTTTTACAATTTTTGAATTTCTTTCAGCGTGCCGAATTGGAATTTGGGTCATGTTGGGTGACGCCAGGGACAAACGCCCCAGGGTGCAAGGGCCTCCTAGGAGACGAGAGGGGATTCCCGGGTACGCCCTATCTCCACAAATTAGGAAAACTCCCTTATCCAGCTTTCTGGGGTACCCATCATCAGTGGATGGGGCGCTTATTTTTTCTACATGTGTGCACCATGTGGATGCTCTAAACTCTAATTTATGTTGTTTGATGTTTTCGTAGAGCTTTGCACGGGACAATGGAGTAAAGTCAAAGTGCACACAGTAGTCTGCTTTGGCCGAGCCCAATAGTTCGAACTCTTGGGGCTCGGCTTCAGCATAAGGCAGGTCGTACACCCATTTGCGCCACAGTACTAGGGGATTGGCTACTGGTGTTTTTGCGTAGTTCACAACCCCCCAGTACCGAAAGATTTCCACCCACTGATTCGGCGGATTGTTCCCGTTCAACTGGTTCTGAATGTTCCGGATGGAGTCAGGGAACTCCGCCCACTTTGATGGAATCCCCACCAGACAAGTTGACATCGGATTCTCTGCTGCTGGTGTAGAAAGACACAGATGGCTTTGGTTGAGGGCATGGGCCAGAGTCACCCAGACGTTCTTTCGGGGTTGGGGGACGATCCACGCGGCTACCAGGGACTGGTCCAAGGCCTTGAGGTGGAGCTGCCAGAAGAAGAGGAGGGCGACAACAATCATGATGGATGCCTGAGGGGAAAACAGAACATTATATAAATACATGGAATAACTTAAAATCTCTGAAGGGGACATAAATCAGAGGGATGGTATTAGGTTTCCTCTTCATCTGCGGCGCTTTCGATTTTGCGCAAAAGCGCCATCCTGTGGATCCTCCTGGCCGCAGGGGACGGTAAGTTGTGGTGTGATAGACTTGGACGGTGGCACATACGGTTTTACCCATTTTTTGGGGATCCATCTGACCCCTGAGGGGGGGGACACGCAAGCGTATCCACGCCCCCAGGTGACAAGACGGACTGGACCTTGAATTTCCCCGGAGTCCGGATCCCTGATAAGGACCTCGGGTTCTTCCTTGATCTCTAATCGGGAATGCTGATGAAAATGTCTTAGGACTGGCGGCTCCGGCCTGTCAAAGGAGCAGTTAAGAAAGTTGATGGTGAACAACGCTTTGCAGAGCCGGAGGTGTGGGGTCTGAACCTGAACATCTCCCTGCTGGCGGGCGAGGACTCGCTTTAATGTCTGATGCGTTCTTTCTATCACAGCCTGACCGGTGGGGGAGTGTGGTATTCCCGTTCGATGTTGGATTCCCCAACTTTGCAAAAATTCACCAAACGCCTTAGAGGTATAAGCTGGGCCGTTGTCGGTTTTGATTAAAGATGGAATTCCTAAGACTGCGAAGGCATGTATCAGGTGTTTCTGGGCATCTGCTGCCTTCTCCCCTGTGTGGGCCGAGGCGAAGACAGCTCCCGAGAAGGTGTCTACAGAGACGTGTACGTATTTGAACCTCCCAAATTCGGGCACATGAGTGACATCTGTTTGCCACACCTCACAACTGCGGAGACCTCTGGGGTTTACCCCAGAGGCGAGCGATGGCAGGGCCGATTTTTGGCAGTTTGGGCATGTGGCCACAATGGCTCTGGCTTGATCACGCCGCAGATGGAATTGGCGGACCAAGCCCGGAGCATTTTGGTGGAACTGTTGATGGCTCAACTTGGCTTGCTGAAAGATGTTAGGTTGGCCAGCCAGTTGTAAAGGTGCGGCCAGAGCATCTGCTCTGCGATTGCCTTCTGCGATGAATCCTGGGAGATCGGTGTGCGACCTCACATGCATCACAAAGAAGGGTTGCTCTCGGTGGGAAACCAGGTATATCAGTTGCGAGAGCAAGCCAAACAAAATAGGATTGGAGACCTCTTTGAGCACTGCATGTTCTGCCCGGGACACTACACCTGCTACATAAGCCGAATCTGTAATCAGGTTGAAGGGTTCGGAAAATTTCTCGAAAGCCCTGACGACTGCATCCAACTCAGCAATTTGTGGAGAGCCCTCCACAATCTTCACATCGGCTTCCCACTGCTGAGTTTGAGGATTCTTCCAAGTCACTACTGACTTGTGGGACCCTCCGGATGCGTCCGTAAAAACTGTCAGTGCTTTGAGGGGGTGGCGACTTTGGATATCTTTTGGAACCACATTGAACTCAGTATTAAACAATCTGTGGCCGGGATGATTAACAAGAATTTGCCCGGTGTAGCTGTCCAAGGCAAATTGCAGGCTCTCATTCTCTCTAAGTAGATGTTCCACGGTCTCTTTTGTTATCTTCCCCGTAGATGTCTTGATGGGGAGATGAATGCATGTAAAATCGCACCCCGCTAGCATTCGCAGGCGTGCTCTGGCTCGCATGATCAACTGGGCCATCAACTCTTGTGGCCTGGTTACGCTTTTGGACAGTTGGTGACCAAGGAATACCCACTCTATTATTAAGAGGGGATCCCGTTGGCCAACGTCCCATTGGAATATCAGCCCATGGAGGTGCGGCAACTTACCCAAGATGATAAATCGGAAAGGGAGGTTCTCTCGGCATCGATGGGCTTGCCGGGCTGTGATGGCAGACTGGACCTTCTCGAGTGCTGTCTTGGCCTCCTGGGTCAGGACCCTCGGGGAATCCAGCCCCTCTCCCCCCTTTAACAAATTGAAGAGAGGGGACAGATCCCCCGTGGTGAGCCCCAGCCAGGGCCTGATCCAGTTCAAGGACCCACACAACTGATGTAAATCTCTCAGGGTCTTAGGGTTATCATTTATCAGAATTCTTTGGGGTGAAATGGTTCGATTTGTAATTTCAAGTCCCAGATACCTCCAAGGTGGCAGGTGTTGCACTTTTTCCTTTTGCAACTCAAATCCTGCCACCGATAAGGTTGTGATAGTGTCCTCTAAGGCACGTGCAAGCACATCGCTGTCGGGGGCACATACAAGGACATCGTCCATGTAATGATAAATAATGCAGTCACTCTCCCTTGCACGCACTGGGGACAGAACATTCGCGACATACCACTGGCAGATGGTAGGGCTGTTCTTCATCCCTTGCGGGAGAACGCGCCAGTGGTAGCGCTTCATGGGAGCTTCTCTGTTGATGGAAGGCACAGAGAAGGCAAACCGTGGCGCATCAGCTGGGTGAAGGGGAATTTGAAAAAAACAATCTTTAATATCTATTACCGCCAATTTCCAATTTTGGGGGAGCATAGATGGGGAAGGCATGCCTGGTTGGAGGGATCCCATGTCCTCAATGACATTATTTATCTTTCTCAGGTCGTGAAGGAGGCGCCACCTGTCTCCCCCCCGCTTACTGATAACAAAAACTGGGGAGTTCCAGGGGCTGTTGGTTTCTACTATGTGACCTTTGGCTAACTCTTCCTCCACGATCTGAGTGAGCGCTCTTAATTTATGTTTATTCAGCGGCCACTGCTCTACCCAGACTGGTGTATCAGTTAGCCAATTGAGTCTGAGGGTAGGGCGCTCTTCAGTGGCCGCACCTAAAAATTTTTAGGGACAGGAAGGTCTAATTTCGCCCCCCACTGGGACATGGCATCTCTCCCCCACAGGGTAAATTTGGAATTCAAAACAAATGGGCGCACAGAGGCCAATTGCCCATTTGGCCCCGTAATTTGAACTATGCTCTTGGATTGTCGTGCTAATTGAGAACCCCCAACACCTAAAACTGAGCTGCTCACGTTTTGCAACTCCCACTGTGGCGGCCATTTGTGTGGGGGAATGACCGTCACGTCCGCCCCTGTGTCCATCATCCCTTGAAGTTGTATAGAATGCCCCTCGCTCTTAAGGCCACACCACACGAGGGGCTTTTCCTCTCCCAATACTTCAGTGTAAAGGACCGAGAGATCCAGATCATCGCACACGAAATAAGGAATGGGAATTGCTTGTGCAACAATCTGGTCTCCCGGAAGGAAGAGGGGGGGATGGACACAGCGCCCCCAGAGTTCGAAGCATTCCGGCTTGGGTGTTAAAATTGCAGGAATTACTTCAATTTCAAGGGGAGTGCTTTTGGTGTCCGCGACAACGAGGTACTTGCAGTCTAATGACGATGTGTGCCGACGGGTCTCCGCCTGTTGGATGCGGGAGAGAAGCTCAGGTTCAGGACGAATGATGTGCCAGTCCTGTGAACGAAAAAGAATAGGTTTCGTAAGTCTCATCCGGTATGGTGCACGACAGTCACTGGTGGTAACTCGACTGTCGTGCTTTTTGTCTATCATGTCCCCGCGGTCTGCCCAACTTGTATCGCAGCGCGGGGCAGACCCGCGCTCATCAGTTAGTTTTTTGATGGTAAGGAACAAGAGGCACTCTCCCCCCTCTCCCTGTCTGTTCCTGGTGGAGCTCTGCCCAAAAACGGACATCGGTTAATGAAATGGTCGTCATGTCCGCAGTGAAAGCATCTGCGTCCTGGTGGTGAAGGGGCTCCCACTGGGAAGGTAGGTTTCCGGGGTGTCGCGAAGGCTGCTGCTGCAAGTTGATCGCTAGTCGGGTTTGCTTTGATGATGTCTTCGATGACAATCATCGCTTTCCGGGTACACTCTTCTATCAATTGATCCAGGGTTGGAGGCGGAGACGCGGGAAGGGCTAAGATGATTCTTCGACATACTTCGTTGGCATTGGTGGTAACAATCTCTAGAATGAGCTGTTCTTGCAGCAGCTGGTCCTCTACCTTCCTCTCGACTGCTGCTCTGACTCGATCTACAAAATCTAAAAAAGGCTCCGCAGGAGACTGCTTAATAGCGATATATGGAATTGATGGTTCTTTGGAAGGCATGCTATAAAACGCACGCTCTGCCGCATCCTTGATGGAATCTAAAACTTCTTTCGGAATCCCCCCTGCTTGTTTTTTCCGGGGTGTCGCGAAGGCCGCTGCTGCAAGTTGATCGCTAGTCGGGTTTGCTTTGATGATGTCTTCAATGACAATCATCGCCTTCCGGGTGCACTCTTCTATCAACTGATCCAGGGTTGGAGGCGGAGACGCGGGAAGGGCTAAGATGATTCTTCGACATACTTCGTTGGCATTGGTGGTAACAATCTCTAGAATGAGCTGTTCTTGCAGCAGCTGGTCCTCTACCTTCCTCTCGACTGCTGCTCTGACTCGATCTACAAAATCTAAAAAAGGCTCCGCAGGAGACTGCTTAATAGCGATATATGGAATTGATGGTTCTTTGGAAGGCATGCTATAAAACGCACGCTCTGCCGCATCCTTGATGGAATCTAAAACTTCTTTCGGAATCCCCCCTGCTTGTTTTTGTGCCTTGCTCCAGTCACCCTCACCATAAAGGTGGTCTAGGGTGATGTTATTACCCTCAATGTCGGTAGCACAAGAGTCACTCTGCAAAAGTTCTGGAAGAAGGTCCCCTGCTAACCTCTTCCATGTTCTTTCCCATAATTTATATTCAGATTGAGGGAGCAGACAACCAAACAAACGCTTTAAATCAGCAGGGACCATTGTGTTAGAAAGTGTTGCCTTTAAAACGCTCTTAAAAAATTCGCTTTTTTGGCCGAATTCCCTTTTTGCTTTGCAGACGTCTCTTATGCTATCGAACGAGAGGGGTTCCCATCTGGGATTCCCTCTTGCATTATAGGTAACAGGAGCAAGGAACAGGGGACTGTTATCATTAACTAGTTCCTGTTTTCCAGGCCCCCTCTCCCGGGTTCCCACGTCACCGTGGGAACCGGAAGGAGGAGTGTGGGAAACCGGAAGGGAGTGGGCGGAGTTTTGGGGTGGAGCAGAGTCAGCTGGCGATGTTGTGGTCATGGGAAAGTGGGAGGGGTCACTGGATGTAGGAGGGAGCAAGTGAGGAGGGGCGATCGCGGGAGGAACGGAAGTCGTGGCCACAGAGGAAGAGGAGGGGTTTGAGGGAAGGATGGCGGGATTTGGGGAAAGCGCGGGAAGGAAGGGATTCTGGGAAGGAGAAGTGCTCGCCACGAGGCGACCGCCATTTTGGGGGATCGGGGTGGATGTTATAGAATTGCCGCCATGTTGCGGTACTTCTCCGGGGTAAGTAAGGAATGGGTTAGGAGGATTAAAGAAACCTTGGGTGCTATTGGGATCAGCTACGGGATATAAGGGATTGGAAAGAGGGTCTAGGGTAAGGTCCCTAGCAGTGTGGCCAGTACCGCCAGGGTAAGGGTACTGGGGGGACCGGAGGGAGCCAGGGAGACGGTAGCAACCCTGCGTCTGCTGTGGACGGGTTGCTCCCCCCTGTTCACCCAGTGTAGGGAGCAAGGGATTCGGAGAAGAGGGTAGGGAAAGGGGTTGGGGGAGAACTGGGGATTGGGCCGTTGAACATTTTTTACTTTCCCCTTCACAATCAGGATTATCTTTTTTAACAACTTCCAAAATTAAAAGAAATAATTTCATGAAACCCTCCTTGACTGCGGGATCACCCCTCTTGATACATTCCGACAGCATGCAGCCCACAGCCTTCCAAAAATTCCTGTTTCTGATATCACTAGGTGACGTTTGGGGGAACTTAAAAAACATCCAACGGACGAACCTTTTAACTGTACCCTTAGAAAAAGAACCACCCCCCTCCCTCAGGAGTCCCACAACTTGGGTATAGACTTCTTTCTGTGGAGTGGACAGACGGACACCCATCTTGGCCACTCGACTTCCACCCTCCCACTGCCGGAAAGGAATAAAATAAAATTGAAAGAAGGGTCAGCCAACCGACGGTGGGAAACCTGATAGCCCCCAAAATGGGTAAGGTAAGGAGACGGGGAGCTCACCAGACCGTTGGCAGGCTGAAAAGAAGCAGCAGTGGGGGTCCTCGGTCCCGAAGGCGTTCTTCCACTCGTCCAGGGAAGGGTTACGTCTTCGTCCCCTGGGAGCACCACCGGATCACAGAGGCGTTGGTGCTGCCAGGAACTCTAAATCCAAAGGGCCGATGCCCACAAAGAAAGTCCTCTCCGGGAGACTTCCTCACGTGCGTCAACGTTCCTCTCAGGCGGCGTCAAGCACGGTGCCAGAGATGGTGGGGACGGCAGGGAAAGCCCCACGGTGGCGCGCCAACTGTAG
>NW_024374878.1:0-387 GCF_014805655.1 Passer montanus | reverse complement strand
AAATCCTGTTGACAGTGGCTGCTTCAAGCAAGAAAAAAGTTCTTGAACATAGTGCTTTGATGCTGTCAGCCTCCAGCTTTGGAAAGCTGTGAGAGCCTAGGTACATCCTCTTCTCTGCAAGTAAAGGAAGGAGGATAAGGGTCTATGTGAATCCAGGGGAACACAGGGAGCACAGGTCTAGAAGCATACTGAATTGAGTTTATAAAGGCTAGGAAGTGGTAGAGTACTTGCAGATAGCAAAGGCAACTGTGAATGAATGTAAATGAAATCTTCCTCTTTTTGTGGAGTATCTGATCCCTTCAAGACTGCTAATTTGTAGGAATGATTTTCGGGAGCAACTTGCTTTGGAGGAAGTATGTGTTCTGCTTGAGGAGCAGTGAGTTTCAG
>NW_024374877.1:0-387 GCF_014805655.1 Passer montanus | reverse complement strand
CCCGATGCCCCAAATCCCCCAAATCCCAAACTCCCCCGACAGTTTCGGGCTGTCTCACCCAGGTGCCCGTGGTTGGCGGCCTCGTGCAGGGGGGTCCAGCCGCAGTAATCGCGCGGGTTCACCGGGTGGCCCTGAAATCCAAAATTTGGGGGAATTCCGGGATTTTGGGACATTTTGGGAGAATTTGGGGATTTTTAGGGACAACTTTGTGGGAATTCAGGGATTTTTGGGGGGAATTTGGGGATTTTTGAAGGAATTTTTAGGGAGAATTTGGAGATTTTTGGAGGAATTTTGGAATTTTTTTTTGAGGAAGTCTTGGAGGGAAGTTTGGGAGAATTTGGGGATTTTTTGGGGAATGTGGGGATTTTTTGGGGGAATTTTGGGGAT
>NW_024374876.1:0-387 GCF_014805655.1 Passer montanus | reverse complement strand
AAAGGGAAATGAAAAAGGGGAAAAGAGGGGGGGGAAGGAGGGAAAAGGGGGAAAATTGGGAAAAAATAGAATTTAAAAAAAATTTAAATATTTAAAAATATTTTCCTGCTCACAGCGCAGGCGGAGGGCGGCGGCCAGTGCCAGGCAGAGCGCGAGGAGGAGGAGGAGGACGAAGGCCGGGAGCCACGGGGACGGCGACGGGAAGAAAACGTCTGGGAAAGGAACCCGGGAATTGCGTCAAAAATGGGAATTGTGGCAAAAAAACCCCATGAATTCCATTTAAAAATGGGAATTATGGTGAAAAAACCCGGGAATTCCATAAAAAATGGGAATTGTGGCCAAAAAACCTGGGAATTCCAGTCAAAAATGGGAATTATGGCAAAAAAA
>NW_024374875.1:0-387 GCF_014805655.1 Passer montanus | reverse complement strand
CAGGGACACGCGGGGACAGCTGGGGACACACGGGGACACGAGGGGAAGGAGCGACGTGGACAGGGTGGGGATGGGGACAGGGATATGGCATGGGGACACAGCAGGACAGGGGGACTTGGTGGCTTGGGTGCCCCACAGTGGGTGAGTCCCTGGTGACAGTGTCCCCACAGTTGGTGACAGTGTCCCCAGTGACAGTGTCCCCACAGTTGGTGACAGTGTCCCTGGTGACAGTGTCCCCACAGTGGGTGACAGTGTCCCCGGTGACAGTGTCCCCACAGTGGTGACAGTGTCCCTGGTGATGATGCCCCTGTGGCGGGTGACAGAGGGTGACAGTGTCCCTGGTGATGGTGTCCCTGCCGCGGGTGATAGTGGGTGTCAGGTGACGCT
>NW_024374874.1:0-387 GCF_014805655.1 Passer montanus | reverse complement strand
AAAAAAAAAATTAGAAAGGTGCTGTAATGTGGGGTTTTTTTTTCTCTACTTTACATTTCCAGATTCCAGGAACCAAAGCAAAAATTCTAGCTGGCAGCTGGGTATAACAGAGTTAAAACAAAACCTCCAAAACTGAAAGGTTTTGTGAAAACTGAAAATAAGTGCAAGGAAAAAAAACCAAAAAAAGTTGCCAGCTGTGCTACTAAGTCCATTTGAAGGCCACATCTGTCTATCTCTGCCTCAGTTTCACAATTTGTGAAATGAGAAGAATAATACCTTCCTCCCTCAGAGGGGCTTAGGAAGCTTAACTGACTAATGCTGATGAAACACTGCAGCACTGGGAATAACAAACTCCACGCACAGGTGCTGTATCAAATACCCACATCA
>NW_024374873.1:0-387 GCF_014805655.1 Passer montanus | reverse complement strand
TTCAGAGCTATGCTTGAAAAATCTCTTAGAAACTGTTAAATGTAGCTGTCTACAGTTTAGAGCTAGTGGGCTGAAGTGTCTGACAGCATAGTTCTTCATGCTGTCCAGTTTTTGTAATAAGATATAAAAAACTGTCCATAAGGAAAAAAAAACTATTATGATTTTTCTCACTCCTTCCCCTTTGCCTTGTAACAATTAAAATAATAAACTGTACTCTGAGGACTGGCACTCAATACTAATGTATGCCAAAATACGGCTTAGGACAAAGAGAAACTTTCCTTCCTCCTCCAAACTACTGGTCAGCTCTTCACAGACTCATGGATTCACAGATTATGCTGAGTTGGAAGAGACAACAGCAATCATTGAGTCCAACTCCTGGCACTGCAC
>NW_024374872.1:0-387 GCF_014805655.1 Passer montanus | reverse complement strand
GGGGCTCCTGAGGGCAGCGTTGGGAATTGGGGGTGCAGGAATCAGCAGAGCTGCTGCGGAGGTACAGCCCGGGGGGGGCTCCCCATTTCGGGGAGGGCTTGGGGGGCTCCCCGTGCCCCCTCCTCAGGCTGCTGCCCCCTCCCCAGCGAGCCCTGCGGCTTCGAGGCCACCTACCAGGAGCTGGCGAGCGCCGTGCGCGACGAGTACCCCGACATCGAGATCCAGCCGCGCCTGGGGGGCACCGGTGAGACCCCCCAGCCCCTCGGGGGGCCCCCCCAGACCCCCCCAGGGCCCTGAGGGGGGGTTGGGCTGGGTTAAACCCAGCTGGGAGGGAGTGGGGAGGGGTCGTGGCTTTGTTGTTGGGGCGTGCAGAGCTCCCCGGTGGGG
>NW_024374871.1:0-387 GCF_014805655.1 Passer montanus | reverse complement strand
TTTTTTATATCAGGGAGCTTTAATAAATTGATCAAAATTAAAAGTAGAACAGTGGCTATTCTGAGTATGTATAATTGCCTTTAGCTAGGATATTTTCCTTACATTTGCATAATTTTTTCCCCTGACCAGCTGACAGTAAAAAGTTCAGCAATATTAGAGACTCACTGAATAATTGCCTGGGAATTCTGAACACCAGGTTAAGTATGAGCACAGTGAAATGCATTTTGCTGGAAATCGTTCATGCATTTTAGTAATTCAAGGTGTAAGTGATGGCAACAAAAATATGCTCAGTAAGTGGCTATTGTTGGTTTCTAAATACGTGCAGCATGTTCTAAAAATGCTGTTATGGCTGCACCTGAAGCAGCATCTTCATTGTGTTGAAAGGGT
>NW_024374870.1:0-387 GCF_014805655.1 Passer montanus | reverse complement strand
TATGCAGGAAACCATCCTTTAGGGATCTTTGGGGTCACGATGTTGGTGAGACTGATGTGATCCTGAAGTTAGGATGTAGATAGAAGAGGGGTCACAAAGCCTCAAATCACGTCTTGCACTTGCAGCTGACTCCGGAGCGAATCAGCGCGGATCTGAGGAGTGATTTCCTGCACCGTCTGGAGCAGGACCAGGAGTTACAGAGGGTAAGGGGTGTCCTGGGACTGTCATCCTTGCCCTGGGCTCTTCATTTTCCAGAAGGGCTTGAACTGACACCAAGTGTGAAAGGCTGGATTTCAGCACCAACGTACAGCACGTTTTCAGAAGTGCTGGATGTTCCCCTGGGGTGGATGTGGGGGTGAGGTGTGCTGTGCCAGGAAAAAGTACAAA
>NW_024374869.1:0-387 GCF_014805655.1 Passer montanus | reverse complement strand
GATCCCGGGGTGGTTTTTGGGTGGTTTTGGGTTTATTTTGGGTATCTCCCCCCCAGGGCTGGGGGTCCCGGGGGTCCCGGGGGTCCTGGGGTGGATTTGGGATTTTTTGGGGGGTTCTGGGATAATTTAGGGGATTTTTTTTGGTGGTTCTGGGGCGGGTTTTGGGTTTATTTTGGGTATCTTTCCGGGGGTCTCGGGTTAATTTGGGGACTTTTCCGGGGGTCTCACCCTGCTGTCGCCCCCCAGGGCTGGGGGTGCCGGGGGTCCCGGGGGTCCTGGCCTTCGTGCGCCCCTCCCACGTGCCCGAGGCCGCCCTGCAGAGGGACCCCCGGCGCTTCTGCTCCCCCGAGCTCGTCCGCCTGCTCGCCCCCATCTTCGACCCCCCCC
>NW_024374868.1:8783-10235 GCF_014805655.1 Passer montanus | reverse complement strand
CGAGAGAAACCCGGGACAGGAACGGGACAAGAACCGGGACAAGAACCGGGACCGGAACGGGATAACACCGGGATAAAACCGGGATAGAACCGGGACCGGGACCGGGTCAGAACCGGGACAGGTGCGGGACCAAACCGGGACAGAAACCGGGACCGAACCGGGACCGGAACGGGATAAAACCGGGATAGAACCGGGACCGGGACCGGGTCAGAACCGGGACAGGTGCGGGACCAAACCGGGACTGGGACAGGGACAGAACCGGGATAAAACCGGGACAGGAGCGGGACAGAACCGGGACCGGGATCGGGTCAGAACCGGGACAGGAACCGGGACTGGGATGGGGTCAGAACCGGGCCGGGATCAGGATCGGGACCGGGGTCGGGACGAGAGCCGGCACAAGAACCGGGCCGGGATTGGGGTCGGGATTGGGGTCGGGACCAGGACCGGGACAGAACCGGGGCAGGTGCGGGACCAAACCGGGACTGGGACAGGGACAGGAACCGGGATAAAACCGGGACAGGAGCGGGACAGAACCGGCACCGGGATCGGCACTGGGAGCAGGATTGGAACCGGGACCGGGCTGGGATCGGAACCGGGCTGGAACCGGCACCGGGATCGGCACTGGGAGCAGGATTGGAACCGGGACCGGGCTGGGATCGGAACCGGGCTGGAACCGGCACCGGGATCGGCACTGGGAGCAGGATTGGAACCGGGACCGGGCAGGAACCGGGACAGGGGCAGGAACCGGGACCGGAACCGGGGCAGGAACCGGGACTGGAACTGGAACCGGGCCGGGATCAGGACACGGATCTGGACCGGGATCGGGACATGGAGCGGGACCGGGACACGGATCTGGATCGGGACCGGGACCGGGACCAGGACCAGGACCGGGACCAAGATCATAACCAGGACCAGGACCAGGACCGGGACCGGAACCGGGACCAGGATCGGAACCGGGACCGGGACCGGGACACGGATCTGGATCGGGACCAGGATCAGGACCGGAACCAGGACCAGGACCGGGACCAGAACCGGGATCAGGACCGGGACCGGGACCGGAACCGGGACCAGAACCGGAACCGGGACCGGGACACGGATCTGGATCGGGACCAGGACCGGGACCGGGACCGGGACCGGGACCCGACCCGGCGGCGGGAGCTGTGTCCCAGCCCGGAGCGGCCCCGCGCCCGGCCCGGCCCCACGCGCTGGGGGATCTGCTCGGCCGGGGCCATCAGCCACGACTTCGTGCTGGCCCTGGGGACCCTGCCCCGCTCCGAGCACACGGTGACCCCCCCTGAGACCCCCCAAAAACCTCCCCAAATCCACCCGGGACCCCCCGGGACCGCCAAACCCACCGGGACCCCCAAAACCCACCGGGACCCCCGGGGCCATCAGCCACGACTTCGTGCTGGCCCTGGGGACCCTGCCCCGCTCCGAGCACACGGTGACCCC
>NW_024374868.1:0-8175 GCF_014805655.1 Passer montanus | reverse complement strand
TCCCAGTGCTCCCAGTGCTCCCAGTGCTCCCAGTGCTCCCAGTGCCCATTCCCAGCTCGTGGGGATGGCGTGGGACAAGGGGGTCTTCCTCATGGAGGTGGGACCCCCCCAGTATCCCCAGTATCCCCCAGTGCCCTCCCAGTAACTCCCAGTACCCCCAGTACCCCCAGTATCCCCATTTCCAGTATCCCCAGTCCCTCCCAGTCCCTCCCAGTCCATCCCAGTGACTCCCAGTACCCCCAGTGTGTTTTTCCACAGGGTTTCTGGACCCGTTTTTTCCCGCCCCAATCTCTCTCCCAGTCCCTCCCAGTCCATTCCAGTCCATCCCAGTACCCCCAGTTTCTCTCTCTCTAGGGTTTCTGGATGTGTTTTTTCCTTTCCCAGTGCTCCCAGTGCTCCCAGTATCCCCAGTATCCCCATTATCCCCATTCCCAGTGCTCCCAATCTCTCTCCCAGTATTCCCAGTATCCCCAGTATCCCCAGTTTCTCTCTCCGCAGGGATTCTGGACACGTTTTTTCCTTTCCCAGTGCTCCCAGTATCCCCAGTATCCCCAGTTTGTCTCTCTCGGCAGGGTTTCTGGACGCGTTTTTTCCCGGCCTGGCGCCGCCTGCGCTCCCTGGCCCATTCCCAGTCCCTCCCAGTCCATCCCAGTCTATCCCAGTATCCCCATTACCCAATTCCCCGCACTCCCAGTCCCTCCCAGTGCTCCCAGTATCCCCAGTACCCCCAGTTTGTCTCTCCGCAGGGTTTCTGGACGCGTTTTTTCCCGGCCTGGCGCCGCCTGCGCTCCCTGGCCCATTCCCAGTCCATCCCAGTCCCTCCCAGTCCATCCCAGTACCCCCAGTATCCCCGCTATCCCCATTCCCAGTGCTCCCAGTGCTCCCTCAAAAAACCGCGATTTTGGTTAAAAACCGGGATTTTGGTTAAAAATACGGGTTTTGGGGGGAAAAAAACCAGGATTTGGGGGGGGAAAACGGGATTTGGTTAAAAACCTGGGGTTTGGGGGGGAACGGGACTGGGGGGGCCGCACGGCTGGGCCGAGGTGACCCGATTTGGGGCAAAAAACCGGGATTTTGGTTAAAAATACGGAATTTGGGGGGAAAACCGCGGGTTTGGGGGGAAAAACCAGAGTTTGATAAAAAACCTGGGGCTTGGAGGGGAAAACGGGACTGGGGGGGCCGCGCGGCTGGGCCGAGGTGACCCGATTTGGGGCAAAAAACCGGGATTTTGGTTAAAAATACGGAATTTGGGGGGAAAACCGCGGGTTTGGGGGGAAAAACCAGAGTTTGATAAAAAACCTGGGGCTTGGAGGGGAAAACGGGACTGGGGGGGCCGCGCGGCTGGGCCGAGGTCAGCCGGTTTGGGGGAAAAAACCGGGATTTTGGTTAAAAACCGGGGATTTGCGGGGGAAAAAATGGGATTTGGGGGGAAGAAACAGGATTTGGGGGAAAAAACGAGGTTTGGGGAGAAACAGCGGCGCTGGGGGGCCGCGCGGCTGGGCTGAGGTGACGCCGCTTTGGGGCAAAAAACCGCGATTTTGGTTAAAAACCACAATTTGGGGGGGAAAACGGGGTTTGGGGGGGAAAACGGGACTGGGGGCGGCGCGGCTGGGCCGAGGTCACTCATTTCGGGTTTTTTGGGGTGTTTTTGGGTGGGTTCCGGGTCATTTGGGTCTGGGGTCGCGCTGACGCCCCCTCCCCTGCCGCAGCTGCCCTCGCACATGAACTGCCCCACGGAGCTGCTGTGGGGGGGGCGCCGCGAGCGCTTCCCGCTGCCCCCCCCGGCCCGGCCCCCCAACTTCCCCCACGGCGCGGGGCTGCGCTACGAGGCCCAGCACGTGCGGGAGTGCCTGCTGCGGGGTGAGGTTTGGGGAGAAAACAGCGGGTTTTGGGAAAAAAACGGGGGTTTGGGGGAAAAAAACGTGATTTTTGGGAAAAAAATGGGGTTTTGGGGGGGAAAAATGGGTTTTGGGGCAAAAGGATTCAGGGAAAACCGGGGGGGTTTGAGATCCAGCACGTGCGGGAGTGCCTGCTGCAGGGTGAGGTTTGGGGCGAAAAACCCGGGTTTTGGGAAAAAAACGTGATTTTTGGTAAAAAAATGGGGTTTTGGGGGGGAAAAATGGGGTTTGGGGCAAAAAACAAGGGGTTTGGGAAAAGCCGGGGGGGTTTGAGATCCAGCACGTGCGGGAGTGCCTGCTGCAGGGTGAGGTTTGGGGCGAAAAACCCGGGTTTTGGGAAAAAAACGTGATTTTTGGTAAAAAAATGGGGTTTTGGGGGGGAAAAATGGGGTTTGGGGCAAAAAACGAGGGGTTTGGGAAAAGCCGGGGGGCTACGAGGCCCAGCACGTGCGGGAGTGCCTGCTGCAGGGTGAGGTTTGGGGCGAAAAACCCGGGTTTTGGGAAAAAAACGTGATTTTTGGTAAAAAAATGGGGTTTTGGGGGGGAAAAATGGGGTTTGGGGCAAAAAACGAGGGGTTTGGGAAAAGCCGGGGGGGGTTGAGATCCAGCACGTGCGGGAGTGCCTGCTGCGGGGTGAGGTTTGGGGTGAAAACAGCGGGTTTTGGGAAAAAACGGGGTTTTTTTTGGGAAAAAATGGGATTTGGGGCAAAAAATGAGGGATTCAGGGAAAACCGGGGGGGTTTGAGATCCAGCACGTGCGGGAGTGCCTGCTGCAGGATGGGTTTGGGGTGAAAAACCCGGGTTTTGGGAAAAAACCCCGGATTTGGGGCAGGACCCCCGGGTTTTGGGGTAAATCCTTGGTTTAGGGGTGAAATGCCCGGATTTTGGGGTAAAACCTCCCAGTTTTGGGGCAGAATCCCCGTTTTCGGGGTGAAACCCCCTGGGTTTTGGGATGGAACTCCCCGTTTTTGGGGTGAATTCTCCCGGTTTCGGGGCAAATCCCCAGATTTTGTGGTGGAACCCCCCGGGTTTTGGGGTAGAATCCCTGGTTTTGGGGTGAAATCCCCGGATTTTGGGGTGAAACCTCCTGGTTTTGGGTTAGAACCCCTGGATCTTGGGGTGAACCCCCGGATTTTGGGGTAAAACCTCCCAGTTTTGGGGCAGAATCCCCGTTTTCGGGGTGAAACCCCCTGGGTTTCGGGTTAAATCCCCGTTTTTGGGGTGAAGCCCCGGATTTTGGGGTAAATCCCCCCGTTTTTGGGGTGAACCCCCGGATTTTGGGGTAAAACCTCCCAGTTTTGGGGCAGAATCCCCGTTTTCGGGGTGAAACCCCCTGGGTTTCGGGGCAAATCCCCGTTTTTGGGGTGAACCCCCGGATTTTGGGGTAAAACCTCCCAGTTTTGGGGCAGAATCCCCGTTTTCGGGGTGAAACCCCCTGGGTTTCGGGGCAAATCCCCGTTTTTGGGGTGAACCCCCGGATTTTGGGGTGAAATCCCCCCGTTTGGGGGTCCCTGCCCCAGGGCTGACCGAGAGCCCCGAGATGCCGCTGGCCGAGAGCGAGCTCATCGCGCGCCTGCTGGACCAGGCCCGGGCACAGGTGGGCGTGGGGCCGGCCGGAGCCACCCCTGACCCCGAGTGACCACCGGAGTGACCACCGACCCTGAGTGACCTCTGACCCTCCCGAGTGACCACGGGAGTGACCGCTGACCCTCCTGAGTGACCACCAGAGTGACCACGGGAGTGACCCCTGACCCCTGAGTGACCACTGGAGTGACCACGGGAGTGACCCCTGACCCCGAGTGACCACCGGAGTGACCACCGACCCTGAGTGACCTCTGACCCTCCCGAGTGACCACGGGAGTGACCGCTGACCCTCCTGAGTGACCACCAGAGTGACCACGGGAGTGACCCCTGACCCCTGAGTGACCACTGGAGTGACCACGGGAGTGACCCCTGACCCCGAGTGACCACCGGAGTGACCACCGACCCTGAGTGACCTCTGACCCTCCCGAGTGACCACGGGAGTGACCGCTGACCCTCCTGAGTGACCACCAGAGTGACCACGGGAGTGACCCCTGACCCCTGAGTGACCACGGGAGTGACCACGGGAGTGACCCCTGACCCCGAGTGACCACCGGAGTGACCACCGACCCTGAGTGACCTCTGACCCTCCCGAGTGACCACGGGAGTGACCGCTGACCCTCCTGAGTGACCACCAGAGTGACCACGGGAGTGACCCCTGACCCCTGAGTGACCACTGGAGTGACCACGGGAGTGACCCCTGACCCCTGAGTGACCACCGGAGTGACCACGGGAGTGACCCCTGACCCTCCTGAGCCACCCCTGACCCCGAGTGACCACCAGAATGACCAATGGAGTGACCACTGACCCTCCTGAGTGACCACTGACCCTCTGGAGTGACCGCTGACCCCGAGTGGCCGCGGCAGCTCCGGTGCCGCCCGTGGCTCAATAAAAGCTCTGAAACCTCCCCAAAACACAGCCCGGCCACTCCCAGTTCATCCCAGTCCCTCCCAGTATGAACCAGTCCCTGCCAGTATAACCCAGTTTGAACCAGTGACTCCCAGCCTGTCCCAGTAAGAACCAGTACACCCCAGTATAACCCAGTTTGAACCAGTGACTCCCAGCCTGTCCCAGTAAGAACCAGCCTGTCCCGGTCTGTCCCAGTAAGAACCAGTACACTCCAGTTTGTCCCAGTTAGGTTTATTAGTTAGAGGAGCAGCCCGTGCTGGCGCAGCACGGCCGTGAACGGCGCCGCTCTGTTCCCAGTCCATCCCAGTATAAACCAGTGACTCCCAGTATGAACCAGTCCATCCCAGCCCATCCCAGTGTGTCCCAGTAAGAACCAGTACAGCCCAGTTTGTCCCAGTCAGGTTTATTAGAGGAGCAGCCCGTGCTGGCGCAGCACGGCCGTGAACGGCGCCGTTTTCTTCTCCCAGTCCATCCCAGTTTGAACCAGTGACTCCCAGTATAACCCAGCCTGTCCCAGTGTGTCCCAGTAAGAACCAGTCTGTCCCAGTTTGTCCCAGTTAGGTTTATTAGTTAGAGGAGCAGCCCGTGCTGGCGCAGCACGGCCGTGAACGGCGCCGTTTTCTTCTCCGCGTTGCGCTCGGCGCGGCGGCGCAGGCTCTGGAACGGGGAGAAAAACGGGGAAATTGGGAAAAATGGGATAAGAAACGGGGAAATTGGGAAAAACGGGGAAAAACGGGGAAATTGGGAAAAACGGGGAAAAACATGGGAAATAACGGGGAAAAAACAGTGGGAGAATTGGGAAAAACGGGGAAAAAAATTAATGAGATTTTAAAATAATTAAATTAGGTTTTAGAGGAATTAAATCAGATTTTAAGGGGATTTAATCAGATTTTAGGAGATTTTAATCAGATTTTAGAGGAATTTGATCAGATTTTAGGGGGATTTTAATCAGATTTTAGGGGAATTTAATGAGATTTTAAAATAATTAAATTAGGTTTTAGAGGAATTAAATCAGATTTTAAGGGGATTTAATCAGATTTTAGGAGATTTTAATCAGATTTTAGAGGAATTTGATCAGATTTTAGGGGGATTTTAATCAGATTTTAGGGGAATTTAATGAGATTTTAAAATAATTAAATTAGGTTTTAGAGGAATTAAATCAGATTTTAAGGGGATTTAATCAGATTTTAGGAGATTTTAATCAGATTTTAGAGGAATTTGATCAGATTTTAGGGGGATTTTAATCAGATTTTAGGGGAATTTAATGAGATTTTAAAATAATTAAATTAGGTTTTAGAGGAATTAAATCAGATTTTAAGGGGATTTAATCAGATTTTAGGAGATTTTAATCAGATTTTAGAGGAATTTGATCAGATTTTAGGGGGATTTTAATCAGATTTTAGGGGAATTTAATGAGATTTTAAAATAATTAAATTAGGTTTTAGAGGAATTAAATCAGATTTTAAGGGGATTTAATCAGATTTTAGGAGATTTTAATCAGATTTTAGAGGAATTTGATCAGATTTTAGGGGGATTTTAATCAGATTTTAGGGGAATTTAATGAGATTTTAAAATAATTAAATTAGGTTTTAGAGGAATTAAATCAGATTTTAAGGGGATTTAATCAGATTTTAGGAGATTTTAATCAGATTTTAGAGGAATTTGATCAGATTTTAGGGGGATTTTAATCAGATTTTAGGGGAATTTAATGAGATTTTAAAATAATTAAATTAGGTTTTAGAGGAATTAAATCAGATTTTAAGGGGATTTAATCAGATTTTAGGAGATTTTAATCAGATTTTAGAGGAATTTGATCAGATTTTAGGGGGATTTTAATCAGATTTTAGGGGAATTTAATGAGATTTTAAAATAATTAAATTAGGTTTTAGAGGAATTAAATCAGATTTTAAGGGGATTTAATCAGATTTTAGGGGAATTTGGTCAGATTTTAGGGGAATTTGATCAGATTTTAGGGGGATTTAATCAGATTTTAGAGGAATTTAATCAGGTTTTGGGGGAATTTCATCAAATTTTAGGGGAATTTAATCAGATTTTAGGAAAATTTAATCAGGTTTTAATACAATCAGACTTTAGGGGAATTTAATCAAATTTTAGAGGAATTTGATTGAGGAATTTAATCAGGTTTTGGGGGAATTTCATCAAATTTTAGGGGAATTTAATCAGATTTTAGGAAAATTTAATCAGGTTTTAATACAATCAGACTTTAGGGGAATTTAATCAAATTTTAGAGGAATTTGATTGGATTTCAGGGAATTTGATCAATTTTCGGTGAATTTAATAATGTTTTAGGACAATTTAATCAGATTTTAGAGGAATTTAACCAATTTTGGGTGAATTTAATCAATTTTAGGAGCATTTAACCAATTTTGGGTGAATTTAGCCCGTTGTGGGCTCTGCGGTGTCTCAGTTTTGGGTTTTTCTCAGCAGCAATCAAACAATGTAGGTACAGTGACATCATCGACACCGCGCCGGGGCGAATTTGGGGGATTTTGGGGAAATTTGGGTGAATTTGGGGGTTTGGGGAGGGGATTTTTGGGGTGGATTTGAGGGGTTTTGGGGCTGGGATTTGGGGTGAACCGGGGGATTTTGAGCAGGGGATTTTTGGGGTGGATTTGGGGTATTTTGGGGAGGGAATTTTTGGAGTAAATTTGAAGGATTTGGGGTGAATTTGGGGGATTTAGAGTGGGGGTTTAGAGCGGGGATTTTGGGGTGACTTTGGGGGGTTTTGAGAAAGGGATGAGGGGTGAATTTGGAGAATTTTGAGAGGAGATTTTTGGGGTGAATCGGGGGTTTTTTGGAGAGGGATTTTTGGGTAAATCGGGGGGGTTTTGGGGAGGGGTTTTGGGGTGAATTTGGGGAGGGGATTTTGTTTGGGGTTTTGGGGGTTTTTTTGGGGGGATTTTGGGTTTTTTTGCATGAGGATTTGGGCATTTAGAGGAGAATTTTTTTGGATTTTGCGGGTTTTTTTTTATTTTGAGGGCTATTTTTGGGGATTTTGGGAAGTGATTTCAGGGTTTTTGGGTATTCTGAGGGAGGTTTTGGGGTTTTTTTTGTGGATTTTGGGTATTCTGAGGCAGGTTTTTTTGGGTATTTTGGGTTTTTTTGTGGATCTTGGGTGTTCCGAGGGAGGTTTTGGGGTATTTTTGGAGATTTTGAGAAAGGATTTCAGGGTTTTTGTGGATTTTGGGTGTTCTGAGGAAGGTTTTTTTTGGGTATTTTGAGTTTTTTTGTGGATTTGAGGTGTTCTGAGGCAGTTTCTTTGGTTTTTTTTGGGTTCTGACCTCGGACCGTGCGCCAGAAGATGCGGCTGGGGGCTCGGAAGTGGAAGGGACCCCGCGAGGGGTTGGTGTTCATCCTCTTCCTCAGGAAGGCCAGGAACTTCACTGCGGGGAACGGGGCGCAAAAACATCAACAACGGAGCACAAACATCAAAAATGGGGCAAAAATGATCAAAAATGGGGCAGAATCCACCAAAAATGGGGAGAATTCATCAAGAATGGGACAGAACCCCTCAGAAATGGGGCAGAAATCCAGTAAAAATGGGACAGAACCCCTCAGGAAGGGATTTGGGAACCTCCAGGGATGGGAAAGTGCCCAAATCCCCCCAGAGCAGGAGGGGCTGGGGCTGCACCGAGCGCCCAGGACCTTCTGGAACTTTCCCACAACTCAAACCCACTGGAATCGCCCCCAAAATCCAGGGTTTTCCCCCCAAACCCACGGTTTCCTCCCCAAAATCTGGGATTTTCTCCCCCAAAACCTGGGACTT
>NW_024374867.1:0-387 GCF_014805655.1 Passer montanus | reverse complement strand
GAAAAATGGGAATTTTGGGGGGAAAACGGGAATTATGGGGGAAAACGGAAATTTTCGGGGAAAAATGGGAATTTTGGGGGAAAAAAAACCAGGAATTTTGGGGGAAAACACGGGAATTTTGGGGGGAAAATGGGAATTTTGGGGGGAAAAACGGGAATTTTGGGGGGGAAACGGGAATTTTGTGTAAGTTGGGAGGGGAAATTGGAAAAAAATGGGAATTTGGAGGAAATTTTGGGGAAAAAGGGGCATTTTGGGGGAAAAATGGGAATTTTGGGGGGGAAACGGGAATTTTGGGGAAATTCGGGGGGGAAATTGGAAAAAAATGGGAATTTGGAGGAAATTTTGGGGAAAAAGGGGCATTTTGGGGGAAAAATGGGAATTTTGGGG
>NW_024374866.1:0-387 GCF_014805655.1 Passer montanus | reverse complement strand
ACCCCAATGACCCAAAATCCCATGGTTTCGCCCCACAGCCAACGTCACACTGCCGGGGTCGGGCGAGTTCCTGGACTGCAGCCACTCGGGATATTTGGGATGATTAATAGGATTTTATGGGATATTTTATGGGATATTTTATGGGATTTAAGGTTTTAGGGACCCCACTGACCCAAAATCCCATGATTTCCCCCCTCAGCCAACTTCACGCTGCCGGGGGCGGGCGAGTTCCTGACGCCGTGCAGTTCCTGCAGCTGCAGCCACTCCCGATGTTTTTGGGGATATTTTATGGGATTTTTTATGGGATATTTTTTAGGATTTGAGGTTTTTGTGACCCCACTGACCCAAAATCCTGCATTTTCCCCCCTCAGCCAACTTCACGCTGCC
>NW_024374865.1:0-387 GCF_014805655.1 Passer montanus | reverse complement strand
TGTGAGGATCCTGAAAGTCACTTTTCCATTTGCATTGCCGAGCTGAGGCTGGCTGGCTGTTGAGAACAAGCAGCAGAGACTAATGACATGGCCTCGAGTCTGCATGAAAATGACAGTCCTGAACCAGTGGCAACAAGCAGAAAGCAACATTTGCCCTCAAGAACAAGGCTTGGATAGTGCCTGTATGTGCACTGTGCCCTGCAGGGACTCTGCAAACCTGTCATGTTATTCCCAGTTGCCTGTTATGAGCAACAAATACAATTCTGGAGGAATTTTTTGCTACACATGAAAGCTCATACCATTTGTAATTTTGAGAGTGTTGTCTTTGGGGTTTTTTGTGGTTTTGTGTTTTATTTTAGGGGGTTTTTGTTTGGGTTTTTTTTTTTT
>NW_024374864.1:0-387 GCF_014805655.1 Passer montanus | reverse complement strand
GTCCCTGTCCCTGTGTCCTGGGCACCCAGCGCCGGGACACGGGGTGGTGTCCGGGACACACCAAGGGTGCGTTGTCGGTTCACGGTCTGCTGGGTGTCTCCCAGGACCCTGGAGCCTTTTCTGCCGAGCTGCTTCCCAGCCGGCTGCCCCCTGCCCGTCCCGAGGCTGTTGCTCCCCGGTCAGGACCCGGCCCTGCCCCGTGCTGACCCTCCCCACGTTCCTGCCCCTCCTGAGTCTCTCGGCCCCACGGAGCAGCGCGGTCGGTGTCTCCTGTGGCCGCGCTGCGGGGCTCTGCGGCGGCAGACGGGGCTGGGCTCAGCACCGAGCCCGGGGCGCGCTGGTGCTTACCGGCCGCGGAACACCCCGCTCTGGGCTCGGCCACACAGC
>NW_024374863.1:0-387 GCF_014805655.1 Passer montanus | reverse complement strand
TCCATGGTTCGGTGGTGTTTGGTGACTTTGCTCATACAGGCATTACATGACACATTGGTATGAGTTTCATTTTAATAAAGTCGGAGAAGAATGGGGGGTTTATTCGTTGTGGGGGAAGGGAAGTGTCCAGGACTTGGTGGGGGCTGGAGGTGGAAAGTGATTGGACCAGGGCACTGACCAATCATTCGACGCTCTGGGGAAATGATTGGTCCAAAATGAACACCAGTAAGGACCAATCAAAGCGCCCGAATTCCACCAATCGGTGCGCAGATCCAAAACCCACCAATCCTGGACCAGGGACTGTTATGAAAAGGGGGGCTTTGAGTTCTTCGGGGTTCTTTCGGGTTTATTCCTGTTTGTGTGCGGTTTGTTTGCGGAAGAACCCAA
>NW_024374862.1:0-388 GCF_014805655.1 Passer montanus | reverse complement strand
ATATTATTATTTTATTCCCTACCTTGTTGCTCAGACTTTTTAAAGTCAACATGGAACATGGGTCTTTTACTCCCAAACAGCCAACTAATCTTGTGTTTTAATGTGGTAAAATGAGGAAGAGATTTCTTCTTCTGTGTTCTGATCAGGTGCTAATGGCAATCCCTTCACTTGCTTCTTTTTTATATGTCATGGTGATGTCATGCCTGAAAACATGATATTTACTGAATTCTGGTTGAGTGTCTGTTTCTGTTGAGATGTTTGAGCAATTTGCATTTTCTTGCAAATGTGACTTTTTGGCTCATTTTACAACAAATCACTGGCATACTGACTCACCAGAGGGGCTTGCTGGCCATCTCTCCTTGGAGAGCAAGGATTATTGGTATTAACT
>NW_024374861.1:0-388 GCF_014805655.1 Passer montanus | reverse complement strand
TCCCGGGGGGGTCCCAGGGGGGTCTGGGGGGGCCTGGAAGGTCCTAGAGGGTTCTAAAAGGTCCTAGGAGGGTCTGATGGGGTTCTAGGGGGGTCCTGGGGGGTCCCAAGGGGGCCCTGGAGGCTCCCAGAGAGGTCTGGGAGGGTCTGGGGGGGTCCTTGGGGGGCCCTGGAGGGTCTCAGAGGGGTCCTGGAGGGGTTCCAGGGGGTCTTGGGGGGTTCTGGAGGGTCTCCGAGAGGTTCTGGGGGGTCCCAGGGAGGTCCTGGGGGTCGTGGATGGTCCCCTCCCCACTTTCCTGTCCCCTTCCCCACCTTCCCGTCCCCCTCCCCACTTTCCTGTCCCCCTCCCCAATTTTCTGACCCCCTCCCCACCCTCGTGTCCCCCTCCC
>NW_024374860.1:0-388 GCF_014805655.1 Passer montanus | reverse complement strand
TGTCAGTGATATCTCAGGTGTGCCAGGTGATCTCACCTGTGCAGGTGAACACACCCGGGTTGCAGAGGCAGTAGCGCTGGGTGTGTCAGGGCTGTGCCCAGCTGTGCCCAGGTGTGTCAGGTGTGTCAGGGCTGTGCCAGGTGCGTTACCTGTGCAGGTGAACACGCCCGGGTTGCAGAGGCAGTAGCGCTGCGCGAACGCCTCCATCATGCGGTCGATTTTCTGCGCCTCCCCCGGCAGCCGGAAACTCCACAGGAACTGCCTGGAAAACCAAAAATCACCTGAGGTCACCTGAAACCCCCCCAAAACACACCTGAGCTGCCACAGGAACTGCCTGGAAAACCAAAAATCACCTGAGGTCACCTGAAACCCCCCCAAAACACACCTG
>NW_024374859.1:0-388 GCF_014805655.1 Passer montanus | reverse complement strand
GGAGGCTCTCGGGGGAGTTTTGGGGACCCCCTGGGGTTTTTGGGGGGCCTGAAGCCCCCCCAGACCCCCCCCAGACCCCAATTTCTCCCTCCCTCGGGGCAGCTCCTGGACCCGGAGCCGCCGGAGCCGATGGCGGCCGAGACCTACGGGAGCTTCGACACCCAGGTGAGGTGGGGGGCAGGTCGGGGGAGTCTGGGGGGGATTTGGGGGTGTCTGACCCCCCCCGTGCCCCCCCAGTCCCGCCAGTATTACTTCCTGAGCCAGGAGCCCCCCGAGGAGGGGTCGGGGCAGCGCTGCCATGAGCTGGAGCAGCAGGTGAGGCCTGGGGGCACCCGGGGGACCCCCAAATTCCAGCCCGGGGAGGGCGGGAGGGGGATCCTGGCAGGTC
>NW_024374858.1:0-388 GCF_014805655.1 Passer montanus | reverse complement strand
TTGGGGTCATTTTGGGGTCATTTTGGGGGGATATGGGTCAGTTTGGGGTCATTTTGGGGGTCATTTTGGGTCATTACCGGGGGGTTTGGGGTTGTTTCAGGGAGGTTTGGGGGGGATTTTCCATTTTTTCCCGTTTTCCCCCGTTTTCTCCCCATCCCACCTGTGGGGGGGGTCCTGGCGGTGGCACCCACCCCCCAATTTCCCATTTTCCCCATTTCCTCCCCATTTCCCCCCCTTTTCCCCCCATTTTTTCCATTTTATTTCACATTTTACCCTTTTTTCCCCATTTTATTCTTTTTTTCCCATTTTTTCCCGTTTTTCCCCCTTTTCCCACCTGTGGGAGGGGTCCCGGCAGTGGTGCCCACCCCCCAATTTCCCATTTTCCCCC
>NW_024374857.1:6510-8370 GCF_014805655.1 Passer montanus | reverse complement strand
TAGTTGCTACTCTAAATGCTGCATTTACTGGCATGGAATGCAGTTTCTTTGTATTTTGCTCTTAGAGTATCTCAACAACATTGAAGTCCAATTATAGTCTTCATAAGCACAAGTTAATATCTTACTTTTTGTTGCAAACAGAAGCTGAAAGGGCCAATGGATCTTGCATTCAGTAATGTACACATTTTAAAAGAAGTGGCTCTCTCATGTTCCTGTGGCTAGCTGGTCTCTTCAGGCTAGACAAACATTTCTGGGAACATTTCCTTGCTGCTCCAACATACTCTGAGATAGGACTATTTAGTTGCTACTCTAAATGCTGCATTTACTGGCATGGAATGTAGTTTCTTTGTATTTTGCTCTGAGAGTGTCTCAACGACATTGAAGTCCAATTACAGTCGTCATAAACACAAGTTAATATCTTACTTTTTGTTGCAAACAGAAGCTGAAAGGCCCAATGGATCTTGCATTCAGTAATGTACACATTTATAAAAGAAGTGGCTCTCTCCTGTTCCTGTGGCTGGCTGGTCTCTTCAGGCTAGAAAAACATTTCTGGGAGCATTTTCTTGCTGCTCCAATATCTCTATGCCCTTGGAATCTGATGCAAATACTACAGTTTCTAAAATTATCTCTAGGCCCTTTCATTTTCTACTTTGCACCTGTCACCTAGGGGAAAAACCAGTCTGATAAGGTTTTATTTTTTGTAGGCCTCTCAAATTGCAGCCCATTGTATTTAGCTGCAAAATCCTAAATCATGCTATCAGGATACCTGAAATGGACACTGGTAGAGAGTAAAAAAACAATGCCTGATACAGATGCTATCAACTATTTTTAGTTCCTGACAGTCTAGTATTGCCCTTACCCAAGGACTGTTCTTGTTTTTTTCTCTTTTTCTCAGTTCTCAGTTCTGTGATGGCTGAGAAACAAAAATCCCAAGTAAGGGTATCCAGAGTAGATGGACATGATGAGAATTTGGGGCAAATTTGACCATACACTGATCTGTAGGATTGCCCTCCTCCATGGAAGATTGTAGTGGTGTGATTGCAATCATTTCTGCTGGTCAGTGTTTTTAGTGTTAACACAGCTCCCCAGGGAGCCAGCCAGATTTTATGACTCTCTTTGGAACTGAAAGAAAAAGAGAAGAAAATGTGTCTGTGGTGTTTTCCTGCAGCAGTTCCGCATGCTATTGGTGGCATGTAACAATTAGCTTCCACACCTAGGAACTGCTTGTGCTGCAGTCTTAAGTGTGCTAGCTGTGAGAGCTGCTTCCGGAGAAAGGGGATTTCTATTACTGCTGTGTTAATTCTTCCTCCAGAATGAGAACAACCCAACAACTTCCTAGTTGCTTCCAGATGTTTGCATAAGGGTTTGTATTTGTACCCCTGTTCTTGGATGTTTGAATTCTGTAGTCAAGCTACCCAAAAGGTCCAAGAGCTGTATCCAAGCAAGGGTGTGTTTGGATGGTGGTCTGGGACAGAGAGTATTCTCCTCTGTAGTTAAAACTGGCCAAGTTTAAGCTTTTTAATTGACAGGCATTTTTAACTGGAAAAATAACAGTTTTTGAAAGAGAGAGTTTTGAAATCCCCATAGTACATAATGTAAACATAGAGCATATTTTACAAGCTCACTTTGGGAACTACTTGCAATTCAATGTTGCCTCCTGAGGTCTCTCAAGTTGTGGGTGTCCTAAAGAAGAAGAGAAATAGGAATTTACGAGAGAGGAAACAGAACTCCAGAACTTTTCACTACACCAGTCCCATACTGAAGTAGCTGTTGTGAAAAATACAGCCAGCCCCATGAAATTTAGCAGTGTGAAGAGACTGCTGCACAGCATCAGCTGAACTTCAGTGTGTCTGAGCCAGT
>NW_024374857.1:2362-3453 GCF_014805655.1 Passer montanus | reverse complement strand
AGCAATTTGCAGCTGATGCAGCTCCTTTTCCAGCTGATGGGCACCATACAGCTCTGAGTCAAACCTCCAAGCATATGGATACCAGGCATGGTCCTTTACTGGGAGTTTTTAATTTTCTTCTACCAAATTTCATGTTTCTCCACAAGTAACTGTGGATGGTGCTAGTTTCTCTCCATCCCCATCTCTCTTTAGGGCTGGACAAGCTTTCTATATAAGCTTTTAGCAAGTGCGTCAGTGGAGAGCAGTTCAGATCAGTTTCTGCGTGGGATTCTATTACTTTTCTGCCAGAAAAGAGCAGCTTTGACTGAAAATTTATTTCTCCTTTGTTATGTCATGAACAGTTAATGCTGTATAAAAGGCCCAAGTCACCTCAAGAGTACCCAGCTTGCTGTGCCAATTAAAATGCAAGCATCCAAAAATGTTGCTCTATGAGATACTTTAAAAGGATTTAAACTTGTTCATGTACTCTAAGTTAGAAAAGCAGGAGAAATACTGACGAGATGTTCTCAAGAGTTCGGAATAACATAAAAACCCTTGACTGGCAACGTTTGAAAATCAGAGAACTTTAAAGGCAAAAATAATTTAGAGCAGGATTCAATCAACATAAAACATTCCATGAAGGATTAATTTAGCCCATTCAACTTATAATCTCTGCAAGTTAATTTACATTTAGATTATTAAACCTGTTAGATTTTAAATTATTCAAAACTCTGAGAGGAGGGAAAAGGGAGAAGAAAGAGAAAGAGAGAATGACAGAAAAGAACCAACACAGCTATCACTCCAGGTTCCAGTGGTGTTCAGCTGATAGAAATTCCAAGAAGAGGTAGGGTCAAGACATGTGGTGGCCACATATCCCAAGGTAAATAGCCTTTGGCTCTCCTGGGGCCTTCCCCCACATGGGGCTCCCACTCACTTGGCCATTTAGGAGCTGGGTTAGGGGCTCCAGACACAGGTGTGGAACATTGCCTCTGGTGTGGCAGGGATCAGTGGCCGCTGCTGGGCTGGGATACAGGCCTGGGGGTGTGGGGCATGCCGAGTGGGGCATGGCCTCACCAGAGCAAGGCTTGATCTGCCCCCTTCCCCACATACAA
>NW_024374857.1:0-1701 GCF_014805655.1 Passer montanus | reverse complement strand
GAGGGCTTACAGAATGGTTCTGATGGCAGATGGGGGCTGCTGGTGCTGCCTGGAGCAGCTGTGCACCTGCAGTGGCAGTTTCCTGCTCCCTCTCTGCAGCAGGGATGGTGGCAGTGGCGATGGTGATGGGTGTCTCTCTGTCCCTGCAGAGCTCTGTTTGGCACTGCCGCTGCCATCAGTCTGCCACGCTGGGCATGTGTGTGGGAATGGGATCTGCCGCTTCGCTGCCTCTTCCTATCACCCTGCTGGGCTCCACTTGGCTTGGCTGGACTCACTTGGTATCAGTGTCACCACTCTGGCTTGCCTGGTTCTGCTGCAGTGGAAAAACACTCCCACATGCCACCCTGGCCCTGATAGTTTCAGCTGTGTGTCAGAGCTGTCACTTCTGTGTCACCCATCTCAGCCCCGCCTCCTGACTAATACTGTGGAAGGAGAAAAATGGGGGAAAAAATGGTGGTGGTGCTTTGGTCCCAAGGCCTCCCTGCTAGAGTGAGTCAGACAGAACGATCCTCCTTGCATTTTCTGTCATGGCATTTCCCTGCTGAAATCACACCCATGGCTATGACGTAAAGTGTTTTGAATATATAGTATTCAATAATATAATACAGATACATATATATAGATATATATATGTGTATATATAAATAAAATGTATATACAGAAAGATCCATGACCATGTCTCTGTACCTAGGAAAAACCTCTAAATGTAATTAAAGCAGTGCTTCTTCTCCTTGTTTTCTGATTTCTAGAACAAAGGAATAAGCCTTCTGGTTTAGCTTCTCAGTGTGGGCTCTAGGGCCTAAGTGTGTTTCTACTCTTACATGCCTTGAACAACAGGTGATAGGACCTAGTGTAGAAGCCAAAAGCAGAAATGAAAGCAGCAGCTCTCTTTTCTGGCTGAGATGGCAAAAGACAAAGCTTCAAGGGAATGCCCAGTGTCAATGCACCCTAGAGGAAAAGGCATCATCTGCCTGATGGCAGACCCCTCGTGGATGCTGTGGTGTTTAGGCCTTTTCTGCAAAGAATCCACCAAGCTGTTCCCTTTGAAAGCCAGCTCTGCTGACTGTAGATGGGATTGACTTGCAACATTTTCTCTGGGTAAGCTGTCCTGATTTAGGGCGAATTTGGCAGGAAACCTCCAGAAAGCAAACCCACGTGGCCACTGCCCCCAGCCGATTTGGGAACAATTTCCTTGGAGAGAAGTGGAAAGAAGTTGTTTGTTTAACAGGCAAAGCACTTCCCAGCATACAAAATGAACAATCATGGATGACAAAACTCATTTCCTGCTCTGAAGAGATGGCAAGTTCAGAAAGTCTCTCCTGGGGGTTGTCACTCTGTTATTTCTCCCTCCAGTGCTGGTAAAGGCTGCAGAGTAGGCCCTGGTGAGGTACAAAGTGTGAACTCTCGGTATTTTGCCAGGTCCCAGTCTGGAGCAGGTTCAAATGGTTCCAAGAAAAGGGAAAGAAAAACAGTAAAGGGAAAACTCAGACTGCCTTACCTAGCTAAACTAACCAAAAAGCAAAAGGAGTGTGGTGTTTGGCCCCATCTGTGCCCAGACCACAACACTGGAGTTCTGTGTTCCAGCAGACTGTGGGGGAGAGTGCAGCTGATAACAAAACTCTGTGCTCCCTCTTCTCCCGGCCCCTACTGTCTGATCCCGTCTTGGAGGCATAGAATATAACATCCAGCATAAACAGAACA
>NW_024374856.1:0-388 GCF_014805655.1 Passer montanus | reverse complement strand
TCTCTGGTCCTAGAATTATGAGCCAGACACAGTTAAGGGGGTTTTACCTTGTTTGATGTGGATCCTTAGGTGCACAACCTTTCAAGGTAGAAAACACTGCAGAATGCAAGCAGCACGTGACGTGTGTACAATATTTATAGACTTTGCAAATAAGTGTGTCTGACAAAGATTCTCCAATGAGAGAATCTTTGCAAAGCAATGTCCCCCTATTCTGGCAACTTCTAGAGCCTGCTCCCCTCAGCATGGGTCTTGTATCCTATTTAGAAAAATATGTCCTAGAGAGCTGGTTTCAACCTTGGTTTCTAGGGGGAGCCAAGATAGTGTAGGGCTTCAGGCCTTCAGCTGGGGACACATATAGAATATCTTGTCCTTCTGCCTAGGGAAATAC
>NW_024374855.1:0-388 GCF_014805655.1 Passer montanus | reverse complement strand
CGGCTCCGCCCCCGCTCCTCCCCTCGGGGTGGAGTCGCACCTCCTCTCAGGAGCGGCGCCGCTCTCACTCCTCCCCGCGTGGGCGGTGTCGCTCCGCCTCTCGGGGGGGGCGCCGCTCTCGCCCCCCATGTGTTTCCTGCCCCCTGCGGGGTGGGGTCTCCCCCTTTTACGGTGGCGCCGCTGGGCGCGGCTCCCATTCGGGTGTCCGCCCCCCCGCATGCGCGGTAGTGTTCATTCTCGGCTCCGTGCCGTTCCTGCTGCTGGGCGGCTGGCCCCGCCCCTCTCCCGCGTGGCCCGCGCCATTTTCAAACATGTACGGCGGCGGCGTCCCGCTCACCGGCGGTGCGGCCCCGGCGCCGGGCGTCCCGTTCGCCGCCAGCACGGCGCC
>NW_024374854.1:0-388 GCF_014805655.1 Passer montanus | reverse complement strand
TTTTTTTTTGGTGTGTGTGTCTTTTGAGGTCTTTGCAGAATACCAGTGTTAGCTCTTTGCACGTCCTCATTCCCAAACCAGGCAGCGAGGTGGGGAGGAAGCAGTAGCAGAGGTAAAACTTGGTATACTCAGCCCAGTACACTCGTGCCCAGCACACTCCTTGGAAAGGACTCCTACAATGCGCGTTCAGCGGAAAAGCGGAGGAAGAGGCGTCACCTCCTTACGCCTTTTCTTCCCCTGAAAGGTTGTGAGAGGGAAGAGGCGCGCACACCCCACCCCTCTCCGCCTCCTAAAATAGTCGAGCATCCCTCGCTGTGCTGAAGGGGCGCATCTCTGGTGTCCGGGGCCGCGCAGCCCCCTGGCCCAGCCGGGCTGCTCCGCTCGGCTC
>NW_024374853.1:0-388 GCF_014805655.1 Passer montanus | reverse complement strand
ATACACAGAGCTAACATTTGCTGAAGGTGGAGCAAGAACAGAACTCCCCACTTGCTGTTCTGAGCTCCAGGAGGGCTTGATTCCCAAAGTGAACAAGGGGTGAAAAATTTCCAGTGCTAGCACCTGAGAAAAATGCCTGCATTGAATATGGCCCATTGCAGTGAGCAAAGGACAGTTTTGGAAGTACCTCTCAGAGAAAACATTTACTCACAATTAGATATTGGTTTGTTACTGTAACTTTGAAAACATTACTTGTCACTGGTAATGTTAAAAAAACTTCCAGTACTGAATAATAGCTGCATTTTGAGGATTCACAGGTAAAATTTTCCAGCTTTCTAAAATAAGGTATCAGAATTCCAGGTAAGTTTGGTGCATTAGGTTGATTTTT
>NW_024374852.1:0-388 GCF_014805655.1 Passer montanus | reverse complement strand
GAATTTTGGAGGGAAAAATGTGAATTTTTATGGACAAAAATCCAGATTTTGGGATTAAAAATGTGAATGTTGGGGAAAAAATTCTGAGTTTTGGGGAAAAAATGTGAATTTTGGGAAAAAAAATGAATTTTGGGAAAAAAGGTGGATTTTTCGGAAAAAAAAAAGTGAATTTTGGGGAGAAATTCCCCCATGAAATGTTCTCAAAGCGAGCTGGCATTGAAGCTGCAGGGGAGCTTCAGATTTGGGGCAAAAAAAAGGGATTTTTGTTAAAAAAATGTGAATTTTGGAGGAAAAAATGGGAATTTTGAGAGGAAAAAAGGGAATTTTGGGGGAAATTTCCCATGAAATGTTCCCAAAGTGACCTGGAGCAGACCAAGACCCGGCACCT
>NW_024374851.1:0-388 GCF_014805655.1 Passer montanus | reverse complement strand
GCTACCTTCACTGCACATGGTTAACTGTGGGGGCTGAAGAATCAACCAACAAAGGGCTAGCTGTACTCCCCTGGAGGGCTAGACGTTGAACCAGATACTTCTAGTTAGGGTGAGAAAATCTCCCACCCAGAGGCCTTTGCGAATTGTGTGTTGATTCGTTGTTACTAGTTCTCTCCCTGTCACCCCACCAAGTTACCTCTATACTATTTGTTACCAGGTCCCCACCCCGCCCCCCGCTCCCGCTCCTCTTCATGTCTATATAAACCCCACTTTTTCCCCTGTTGGATGAGCTGCTGTCCCTGGCTCCCTTCACAGAGAGGTCTGCTTTCAATAAAGGCCTTTGCTCTTTGGATTGCCACACAGTGCTCCAGTCCCTTTCTCTGTGTCC
>NW_024374850.1:0-388 GCF_014805655.1 Passer montanus | reverse complement strand
CCCAAAACCCCCCCGAGCGCCCCCAAATCCCCCCCGGGGTGACTCACGGGCACGGGCACGATGTGGCTGGGCGCGGGCAGCGCGGGCACGCCGCGGTCGCGCAGCAGCACGCGCAGGTGCTTGGCGTTGCGCTGGTGCGAGCGGCGCAGCGCCCCCCCCTCGGGCCCCCCCAGGACCCGCAGCGCCGCCAGGGCCCCCCCGGCCACGGCGGGCGGCAGCGCCGTGGTGAAGATGAAGCCGGGCCCGAAGGAGCGCACGGCGTCCACCAGGGCGGCGCTGCCCGCGATGTACCCCCCGGCGGCCCCCAGCGCCTTCCCTGCGGGGGGGGACACCCCGGGTCAGGGGGGGCACCCCGGGTCGGGGGGGGCCCCCAAACCGGGCAGGGCAC
>NW_024374849.1:0-388 GCF_014805655.1 Passer montanus | reverse complement strand
CAGCTCTGCTCAGTAACTGAAGTGACTCTGCTGACCCCACTCTCCAATCTTTGCCTCTGATGAGCTGTGACTCGTTCCCAGTTTTACATTACTGTGACATGTAAGTATTTTGTCAGCCTCTTGTACTTTGCAGCACTTGCCAAGCATTCTCTCTGCTGGAGCCCACCTGGCCGTTGAGCCCAATTACTGTCATGGTGTGGTAGGTAAAGACACAGCACAGCCACTGCCTGGTTCAGCCGTCGCCTCTTCAAAGTCTCTGCTGCAGCACCCCTGCACTTGTTCAGTAACTGATCAGACCCTGGTTATTTATTCCATGAATACAGCACCTTCTGCTGTTCCAGACTTCTTCAGAAATTCTTGGATAAGCATATTCTACTTCAGGTAGACA
>NW_024374848.1:0-388 GCF_014805655.1 Passer montanus | reverse complement strand
GGGGGTGGTGTGTTGGCTGTTCTTCCAGTTGTTGTGGATAACTTGTGTTCTTCCCAGGAATTTTCCCAGGAGAACATTAACTCGTGTAGAAACAAAATTACTGTGAAGAATATTTTAATCTGAGGATAAAAATACCCCCCAGGGGATGATACAGAACAATTTCCTATTTTTTATTTAGGAATTTCAGACACTCAATGAGCAGTTTCATCCAAATTTTCTAAGTTACTGAGGAACCCTTTTCTCAAAACATGCTTAGCTGAGGCAGTTTCAAATCCCTGGCTATGGTTTAGTTTTGCTTATTGATTATTATCATTAATTATTCAATGCTTTTCTAGGCCATCATCTGTGCCATTGCTGCCGTGGATGACATTGATTATGAGAAGGCAGA
>NW_024374847.1:0-388 GCF_014805655.1 Passer montanus | reverse complement strand
GGCCGCTACAAGGACTACAATCTCTACACAACTCGCCCCCTACACAACAAACAAGGGATCAGAGGGTTACAAGGAACATAGGGCATCAGTCACTTTGCCACATCCCTGCCACTCGGAAAGTGGAAATGCAGGTAGAGCTCCTGCACTTGGTTCCTGTCAGATTGTAAATCTCATTGGTGTCAGAGTCACTCTGGCCTTTCTCACCATCTACTTCTTCCTTGTCCCTCACATGCCAGGCCCCTCAGGGTGACAATGGTAATGCAGTTCCACACATTCACACTCTTTCATACAACACAAAAGGGTACTTAGGGACTTTCCCACAAAATAGAAAATAGTCTGAGCGCTTAACGTGCTCCCAGCATCCTATTGCTGGAAAAAAATCCCAGCT
>NW_024374846.1:4857-8324 GCF_014805655.1 Passer montanus | reverse complement strand
CCAGTATTTAATCCCAGTTCAATCCCAGTTCGTTCCCAGTATTTAATCCCAGTTCCTTCCCAGTTCAATCCCAGTATTTAATCCCGGTTCCTTCCCAGTTCAATCCCGGTATTTAATCCCAGTTCAATCCCAGTATTTAATCCCGGTTCGTTCCCAGTTCAATCCCGGTTCATTCCCAGTTCAATCCCAGTTTAATCCCTGTTCATTCCCGGCATTTATTCCCGGTCCAATCTTGGTTTATTCCCGGTATTTATTCCCGGTTTGTTCCCAGTTCAATCCCGGTATTTATTCCTGGTTTAACCCCAGTTCAACCTCAGTTTATTCCCGGTTCCATCCCAGTCCAATCCCGGCATTTAATCCCAGTTTAATCCCAGTATTTAATCCGGGTTCAACCCCAGTTTATTCTGGTTTATTCCTGGTTCATTCCCACTTCAATCCCGGTCCATTCCCGGTATTTAATCCCGGTTCAATCCCGGTATTTAATCCCAGTCCAATCCTGGTTCATTCCCGGGATTTATTCCCGGTTCATTCCCAATTTATTCCCGGTATTTAATCCTGGTTCAATCCCGGTTTAATCCCAGTTCAATCCCATTTATTCTCCCTCCCCCTCCCCCTCCTCATCCTCCTCCTCCTCGTCGCTGGCCACGCCCCCCGGCGCCAGAGGCTCCGCCTCCTCGCGCGGAGGCTCCGCCCACGGCTGCGGCTCCCCGGAAGCGAAGGCGCCGTAGAAGGCCACGCCCCCGTAGTGCACGAGCGCGGCGATCAGGAACACCCACTGCCACTCCTCGCGCGTCTGCGCCAATCAGCGCCCGCCGCGCGCCGCGCGGGGGCGGGGCCCGGCCGGCGGCCAATGGGGGGCGAGAGAGAGAGAGCGGGAAAACAGGGGGCGTGGCCAGGGAGAGCGGGGAAAACAGGGGGCGTGGCCAAGGAGAGAGTGGGAGTTGAAGGGGCGGAGCCAAGGGGAGGGGCGGGGCCAGGCGGGCGGTGAGTGACAGGTGGGGGGCACGAGGCCCCAAATTCCGGGGTCCCCTTTGTGTCCCTCTGTCCCCAATGTGTCCCTCTGTCCCCACCATGTCCCAGTGTCCCCCCAGTGTCCCTCTGACCCTTCCTCCTGTCCCCAGTCCCCCCTGTTGTCCTCTCAGTGTCCCTGTCAGTGTCCCCTCAGTGTCCGGAAAACAGGGGGCGTGGCCACAGGGAGAGCGGGGAAATGGGGGCGTGGCCAAAGGGAGAGAGTGGGAGTTGGAGGGGCGGAGCCAAGGGGAGGGGCGGGGCCAGGCGGGCGGTGAGTGACAGGTGGGGGGCACGAGGCCCCAAATTCCGGGGTCCCCTTTGTGTCCCTCTGTCCCCAATGTGTCCCTCTGTCCCCACCATGTCCCAGTGTCCCCCCCATGTCCTATTGTCCCCCCGTGTGCCTCTATCCCTTCCTGCTGTCCCCAGTCCCCCCTGTTGTCCTCTCAGTGTCCCTGTCAGTGTCCCCTCAGTGTCCCCTCGGTGTCCCTCACCTTGTGGCGCGTCAGGGCCCCCACAATCAGGGGACACACCATCCCCTCAGTGTCCCCAGTGTCCCTGTCCCTTGGTGTCCCCAGTGTCCCCTGGCAGTGTCCCTGGCAGTGTCCCCTCGGTGTCCCCTCGGTGTCCCTCACCTTGTGGCGCGTCAGGGCCCCCACAATCAGGGGACACACCATCCCCACAGTGTCCCCAGTGTCCCTGGCAGTGTCCCCAGTGTCCCCTCACCTTGTGGCGGGTCAGGGCCCCCACGATCAGGGGACACACCATCCCCTCAGTGTCCCCAGTGTCCCCTGGCAGTGTCCCCAGTGTCCCCTCGGTGTCCCCAGTGTCCCCAGTGTCCCCTGGCAGTGTCCCCAGTGTCCCCTCAGTGTCCCCAGTGTCCCTGGTGTCCCCTGGCAGTGTCCCTGGCAGTGTCCCCAGTGTCCCCTCACCTTGTGGCGCGTCAGGGCCCCCACGATCAGGGGACACACCATCCCCGACAGCGTCCCCACGCCGTTGCTCAGCCCCATCAGCACGCTGGCGTAGCGCGGCGCGATGTCCAGGTGGTTCACGTTGAACCCTGCCCGGGGGGGACAGCGGTGTCACCGCGGCGTGCCCCGCTGTCCCCACGGCGTCCCCGGGGTCCCCCCGCTGCCCACCCGAGATGGCGAAGCCGCTGAAGCCCACGGCCAGCACCAGGAAGGAGATGGCGACGGCGCGCGAGCGCGAGTAGCCCACCACCAGCAGCAGCGTGGCCTCCATGCCGAAACCTGGGGGGACAATGTCACTGTCACCGTGTCACCATCACAGTGTCAGTGTCACTGTCACACTGTCACAGTGTCACACTGACAGCCCACCACCAGCAGCAGCGTGGCCTCCATGCCAAAACCTGCGGGGACAATGTCATTGTCATTGTCACCATCACAGTGTCAGTGTCATTGTCACACTAGTCACAGTGTCACAGAGTCACGGTGTCACACTGTCACACTGTCACACTGACAGCCCACCGCCAGCAGCAGCGTGGCCTCCATGCCGAAACCTGGGGGAAAATGTCATTGTCATTGTCACATTGTCACTGTCACTGTCACAGTGTCACTGTCACACTGTCACTGTCAGTGTCACACAGTGTCACACAGTGTCACGGTGCCACTGTCAGTGTCACTGACCGCCGCAGTTCATCATCTTGCGCACGTTGGTGGTGGACATGATCCCATTGTCACACTGTCACTGTCACACTGTGCCCATTGTCACTGTCACACTCACACTGTCACTGTCACACTGTGTCACACTGTCATTGTCACACTCTCACAGTGTCCCTGTCAGTGTCACTGACCGCCGCAGTTCATCATCTTGCACACGTTGGTGGTGGACATGATCCCATTGTCACTGTCACTGTCAGTGTCACACAGTGTCACACAGTGTCACACAGTGTCACACAGTGTCACTGTCAGTGTCACTGACCGCCGCAGTTCATCATCTTGCGCACGTTGGTGGTGGACATGATCCCGCGGGAGCGCAGGAAATCGGCGATCTGGCCCCCGATGGGCACCACGATGGTCATCACCAGGTGGGGCAGGGCCGACAGCAACCCCACCTGAAACACACAAATAAATTAAATTATTTATTGTTATTTCTTTATCATTACCATTATCATTGTTATTTTGTATTATTGTTATTGTATTTAATTATTGGGGCACCACGATGGTCATCACCAGGTGGGGCAGGGCCGACAGCAACCCCACCTGAAACACACAAATAAATTAAATTATTTATTGTTATTTCTTTATCATTACCATTATCATTGTTATTTTGTATTATTGTTATTGTATTTAATTATTGGGGCACCACGATGGTCATCACCAGGTGGGGCAGGGCCGACAGCAACCCCACCTGAAACAGAAAAATAAATAAATAAATTCATTTAAATTTATTATTATTATTATTATTATTATTATTATTATTATTATATTTCATTTTTT
>NW_024374846.1:0-4479 GCF_014805655.1 Passer montanus | reverse complement strand
TCCCCTCCCCCTCCTCATCCTCCTCCTCCTCGTCGCTGGCCACGCCCCCCGGCGCCAGAGGCTCCGCCTCCTCGCGCGGAGGCTCCGCCCACGGCTGCGGCTCCCCGGAAGCGAAGGCGCCGTAGAAGGCCACGCCCCCGTAGTGCACGAGCGCGGCGATCAGGAACACCCACTGCCACTCCTCGCGCGTCTGCGCCAATCAGCGCCCGCCGCGCGCCGCGCGGGGGCGGGGCCCGGCCGGCGGCCAATGGGGGGCGAGAGAGAGAGAGCGGGAAAACAGGGGGCGTGGCCAGGGAGAGCGGGGAAAACAGGGGGCGTGGCCAAGGAGAGAGTGGGAGTTGAAGGGGCGGAGCCAAGGGGAGGGGCGGGGCCAGGCGGGCGGTGAGTGACAGGTGGGGGGCACGAGGCCCCAAATTCTGGGGTCCCCTTTGTGTCCCTCTGTCCCCAATGTGTCCCTCTGTCCCCACCATGTCCCAGTGTCCCCCCAGTGTCCCTCTGACCCTTCCTCCTGTCCCCAGTCCCCCCTGTTGTCCTCTCAGTGTCCCTGTCAGTGTCCCCTCAGTGTCCCCTCGGTGTCCCTCACCTTGTGGCGCGTCAGGGCCCCCACAATCAGGGGACACACCATCCCCTCAGTGTCCCCAGTGTCCCTGTCAGTGTCCCTGGTGTCCCCTGGCAGTGTCCCCAGTGTCCCCTCAGTGTCCCCAGTGTCCCCTCAGTGTCCCCAGTGTCCCCTCAGTGTCCCTGGCAGTGTCCCCTTGGTGTCCCCATTGTCCCTGGCAGTGTCCCCAGTGTCTCTGGCAGTGTCCCCTCGGTGTCCCTCGGTGTCCCTCACCTTGTGGCGCGTCAGGGCCCCCACAATCAGGGGACACACCATCCCCTCAGTGTCCCCAGTGTCCCTGTCAGTGTCCCTGGTGTCCCCTGGCAGTGTCCCCAGTGTCCCCTCAGTGTCCCCAGTGTCCCCTCAGTGTCCCTGGCAGTGTCCCCTTGGTGTCCCCATTGTCCCTGGCAGTGTCCCCAGTGTCTCTGGCAGTGTCCCCTCGGTGTCCCCAGTGTCCCCTCACCTTGTGGCGCGTCAGGGCCCCCACGATCAGGGGACACACCATCCCCGACAGCGTCCCCACGCCGTTGCTCAGCCCCATCAGCACGCTGGCGTAGCGCGGCGCGATGTCCAGGTGGTTCACGTTGAACCCTGCCCGGGGGGGGACAGCGGTGTCACCGCGGCGTGCCCCGCTGTCCCCACGGCGTCCCCGGGGTCCCCCCGCTGCCCACCCGAGATGGCGAAGCCGCTGAAGCCCACGGCCAGCACCAGGAAGGAGATGGCGACGGCGCGGGAGCGCGAGTAGCCCACCACCAGCAGCAGCGTGGCCTCCATGCCAAAACCTGCGGGGACAATGTCATTGTCATTGTCTCATTGTCACTGTCACTGTCACAGTGTCATTGTCACATTGTGCCGAAACCTGCGGGGACAATGTCACTGTCACATTGTCATTGTCACTGTGTCACTGTCACGGTGTCACAGTGTCACACTGACAGCCCATGGCCAGCAGCAGTGTGGCCTCCATGCCAAAACCTGCAGGGACAATGTCACTGTCACCGTGTCACCATCACAGTGTCAGTGTCATTGTCACAGTGTCACAGTGTCACAGAGTCACAGTGTCACACTGTCACACTGACAGCCCATGGCCAGCAGCAGCATGGCCTCCATGCCGAAACCTGCGGGGAACATGTCATTGTCATAGCAGCATTGTCATTGTCACTGTCACAGTGTCACACTGTCACACTGACAGCCCACCACCAGCAGCAGCGTGGCCTCCATGCCAAAACCTGGGGGGAACATGTCATTGTCATTGTCACATTGTCATTGTCACTGTCACAGTGTCACACTGACAGCCCACCACCAGCAGCAGCGTGGCCTCCATGCCAAAACCTGGGGGGACAATGTCATTGTCATTGTCACCATCACAGTGTCAGTGTCATTGTCACACTAGTCACAGTGTCACAGAGTCACGGTGTCACACTGTCACACTGTCACACTGACAGCCCACCGCCAGCAGCAGCGTGGCCTCCATGCCGAAACCTGGGGGAAAATGTCATTGTCATTGTCACATTGTCACTGTCACTGTCACAGTGTCACTGTCACACTGTCACTGTCAGTGTCACACAGTGTCACACAGTGTCACGGTGCCACTGTCAGTGTCACTGACCGCCGCAGTTCATCATCTTGCGCACGTTGGTGGTGGACATGATCCCATTGTCACACTGTCACACTGTGCCCATTGTCACTGTCACACTCACACTGTCACTGTCACACTGTGTCACACTGTCATTGTCACACTCTCACAGTGTCCCTGTCAGTGTCACTGACCGCCGCAGTTCATCATCTTGCGCACGTTGGTGGTGGACATGATCCCATTGTCACACTGTCACACTGTGCCCATTGTCACTGTCACAGTCAGTGTCACACAGTGTCACACAGTGTCCCTGTCACACTGTCAGTGTCACTGGCCGCCGCAGTTCATCATCTTGCGCACGTTGGTGGTGGACATGATCCCATTGTCACACTGTCACACTGTGCCCATTGTCACTGTCACAGTCAGTGTCACACAGTGTCACACAGTGTCCCTGTCACACTGTCAGTGTCACTGGCCGCCGCAGTTCATCATCTTGCGCACGTTGGTGGTGGACATGATCCCGCGGGAGCGCAGGAAATCGGCGATCTGGCCCCCGATGGGCACCACGATGGTCATCACCAGGTGGGGCAGGGCCGACAGCAACCCCACCTGAAACACACAAATAAATTAAATTATTTATTGTTATTTCTTTATCATTACCATTATCATTGTTATTTTGTATTATTGTTATTGTTTATTTATTCAAAATTATTATTATGAATATTATTATTTATTATTGTTATTATATTTAATCATTGGGGCACCACGATGGTCATCACCAGGTGGGGCAGGGCCGACAGCAGCCCCACCTGAAACACAAAAATAAATTAATTATAAATAAAATATATTAATTTAAATTTGTTATTATCGTGTTTAATTATATGGCACCACGATGGTCATCACCAGGTGGGGCAGGGCCGACAGCAACCCCACCTGAAACACAAATAAATTAATAACATTATTGTTATAATTGTTATTGTATTTAATTATCGGGGCACCACGATGGTCATCACCAGGTGGGGCAGGGCCGACAGCAACCCCACCTGAAACACAAATAAATTAATAACATTATTGTTATAATTGTTATTGTATTTAATTATCGGGGCACCACGATGGTCATCACCAGGTGGGGCAGGGCCGACAGCAACCCCACCTGAAACAGAAAAATGAATAAATAAAATTATTATTATAATGGTTATTGTTATTGTTATTGTTGTTGTATTTAATTATTGGGGCCCCGAGCCCCCCAGGAGCCCCCCAGGAGCCCCCCGCACCGCAGAAGGCCGTGGTCGCCAGCCGGCTCCGCTCCAGCGGCGGCGCCCACTTGCTCCAGATGCCGTGACAGGCGGGGGAGGTCACGCCCTGCCGAAAGGGGCGGGGTCAGCGCGGGACACGCCCCCCCGGGGCACGCCCACACGGCCACGCCCTGATAGAGACGTGTAGGCACACCCAGGGACACACCCAACCCTGGCCACGCCCACACAGCCACGCCCCGGCCAATGGGAGTGTGGGATTGGCCATGCCCCAACCGCGCCAGCTGAACACCGAAAGCCACCCAGAAACACCTGAAAATACCCCAAAAATACCCCAAAACCACCCCAAAATATCCCAAAAACACCTGAAAAACAAGTACCCCAAAACTACCTCAAAAACACCCCAAAACCACCCCAAAAAACCCTCAAATCAACATGAAATGTCCCAAAACACCCCAAAGACACCTGAAAACCACCCCAAACCACCCCAAAAACCCCCAAAACCATCTGAAATCACCCCAAAATCAGCTCTGACCTCCACCAGGCCCTGCATGATGCGCATGGTAATGACGCAGGCCCCAAACACCTACAAACTCCCAAAAACACCCCAAAATCCCCATAAAAACCACCCAAACCCACTCAAACCATACAAAAGCCAACCCAAACCACCCAAAAGCCACCCAAAAACCTCCGAAATACCCCCAAAATCCCCACTGACCTCCACCAGGCCCTGCATGACACGCACGGCGATGATACAGGCCCCAAACGCCCAAAAACCCCCAAAACCATCTGAAATCACCCCAAAATCCCCACTGACTTCCACCAGGCCCTGCATGACACGCACGGCGATGATACAGGCCCCAAACGCCCAAAAACCCCCAAAATCACCCCTGAAATCCCCCAAAAATCCCCCAAAACCACCCCAAAACCCCCCAACCCATACAAAAACCACCCAAAACCATACAAAAAACACCCAAAACCATCCAAAACCACTCAAAACCCCCCAAAATCGCCCCCAAATCCCTGCTGACCTCGACCAGGCCCTGCATGACGCG
>NW_024374845.1:0-388 GCF_014805655.1 Passer montanus | reverse complement strand
CTATAAAACCCCAAGGAATTGTTCCCCAGTTGGCATCAGGAGGGTCCCAGGCCCTGCTCTGCTCCCTGTTTGCTCCTAGGAGCTCCTACAGCCATGAGAATTTTGTCTGGGTAGGTCCCAGCTCTTCATGATCTCTGTTTGTTATCTCTATCCATCAGCAGCAGCCCCAGAAGTTTACAGAAGTCTTGTTTTTTCTGAGCAGAACAAGATCTGCTGAGCAGTGTGTGGGGTGAGAGGCAGAAATCCCCACAGCACGTTGGGAATCCAGAATAAACACCCAGCTCAGGCCTGCAGGAAATCACCCACCAAAAAAAAGGGGAAAAGTAAAAAAAAACCCCAAAAATATGAAAAAAACCCCACCAAAACCAACCAACCAACAACAACAAAA
>NW_024374844.1:0-388 GCF_014805655.1 Passer montanus | reverse complement strand
GTTAATAGTGTGTTATGGAAGTGTTTTAATGCCAGCTCCTTTTGAGGTAGTCAGGAACCCTGGTGATAAATGGGTGGGATTATGAGGATACTGGAATTGAGACAACAGCATGCTCCCTCTTTCTCAGATATAACATATCTGAGTGAGACTGATTAAACCATTGTAGAAATGCTTCAGATTTGCTCTTCTACTGTGTCATTTGCATTTTAGTTATAAGCTCAGACCTCGATACCTAGCTTGATGGATGTAAGGCCACTGCTGAGTTTTTCTGTTAACTGAGTACTACATCATTGTTTTATCTGGCATGTAACATACATATGAAGTCATAAGTAAGAGTATGGTTGTTGAGTTTAACTGGTTCCATTATTTTTATAAGTAGCCTTTTTTT
>NW_024374843.1:0-388 GCF_014805655.1 Passer montanus | reverse complement strand
ATAACCAGATTAGATGACAAGTTCTTTAAATCTTTGAGTTATCCTCCTGTTTCTGGGGAGTTTAAAGACTCACCTAGTGAATCTTTTAGCCTTGTCATAATTTTATTTAGATTAATAGTTGCATTTTGTTTTTGATGTTGTTTTAGTAAGAGGTATTATCCAGAAAGCAACGGAAAAACGATGACAGGGACACCTACCACAGGGATTTCTCATTTGTGCTAAACAAGAACCAATCCACAGCATTCTTGCTCAATTTTAATTTTAACACATACTCCCCTCTCATAAATGCAGATACCTACAAGCACCTATCCTTGGATAAACTGCCAGCTGCCCAGTTCAAATCTGCCTTTCTTTATAGTCAGCAAGGAGGGAGCAGCAGAAGGACAAC
>NW_024374842.1:0-388 GCF_014805655.1 Passer montanus | reverse complement strand
CCCCCTCCCCCCTGCCCCGCCGGGGCAAAAAACAGAGCGAAAAAGGATTTTTTTGGGAGGGTTTAATTATTTTTTGGGGTTAATTTATTTTTTGTTTGTTTTTAATTTATTTATAATGTATTTATTTGTTATTTCCCCCCCCCACCCCCCCCAAGCTGCATATCTTGGTCTATGTTTTATACTGGGGGGGGGGGTTTGGGGTTAATTTTTTTTTTTTTTTTTTTTTATTTTTTTTAATTTTTTTTTTTTTTTTTTTCCCCCCCCCCCCCGTTCCGGGGGCTCTGTCGGATCACGAGGAGAGGGGAGATGGGCGAAAAGCGGCGGAAATCGGCCCAAAAATCGGTCCCGGGGAGGGGGAGGGAGTGGGGGGGATTTGGGGTGGAAATGG
>NW_024374841.1:0-388 GCF_014805655.1 Passer montanus | reverse complement strand
TTCCCTTGGGATTGGGATGTGGGAACTTTGATTCCTCTGGGATCGGGATGGAAAACGTGGGAGGGAATCCCGCTGGACGTTCCCAAACCACCCTCAGCAGGCCTGACGCCCTCAGGACACACTTGGGACTCTTTTTCCCGGAAAAATAAAAACACTTTTCCATGGAATTCGGGATTCCTGCGAAGGAAATGGATTTTGGGGTTCCTACAAAACCCCCAGGTCCCCGCGGATTTGGGAAAATCCCTGGAATGTTTTCTCCCACCGCGCCCCCAGGAGGTTCCTGCTGCCCGTGGAGCGGCCGGGGGAATCCGGGATTCCGGAATGCGGGATTGGGGGATCTGGGATTGGGGGATCCGGGATTGGGATTTGGGGATCCGGGATTGGGGGA
>NW_024374840.1:0-388 GCF_014805655.1 Passer montanus | reverse complement strand
TTTTTTTTTTTGTTCTGCCTAGCAATCAGTGGAGGGCCCTTTCAGAATCCATTCCGGCTAAAGCAGTTCCACTTCCACTGGGGCACCACACACAGCCAGGGATCCGAGCACACTATTGATGGAAAACCTTTTCCCTGTGAGGTAAGGGGGATGCGTTTTCACAGATGGGATTATTTAATGCAAATGATGTTGTCACATGACTTTGTCTGCAATGGGGGCAGGATTAGGATTCTGATTCCTTGCTCACCATGGGAAGGTCAGCTATCCCTGCCCTCCTAGCTGAATGGGGGGAGGAGAAATAAGGACATGAGGAAAGGCTTGTGAGTCAGGATAAGAGCAGGGAGAGCTCCCTCACCAGTTACTGACACAGCAAAACAAAAAAATCTAT
>NW_024374839.1:0-388 GCF_014805655.1 Passer montanus | reverse complement strand
GTCAGGGGGAAGGCCACGCCCACCCGCCAGGCCCTGAGCCCGCCCACATGGGGAAAAACCCCGCCCACATTGAATAAACCACACCCATAGTGAATAAACCATGCCCACATTGAGGAAACCACGCCCACATTGAATAAACCACGCCCACATTGAGGAAACCACGCCCACAATGAATAAACCACCCCCACAATTAATAAACCACGCCCACAGTGAATAAACCCCGCCCACAGTGAATAAACCACGCCCACACCCCTTAAAACCCCTCCCCTTCTTTGGCCACGCCCCCTTTCCAAGCCCCTCCCCCTCAGACCCCATTCCCCATTCAAGCCCCGCCCTCTCCAAGCCCCGCCCCTTTTCAGCCCCGTCCGCCATCTTGAATCCATTCCCT
>NW_024374838.1:0-388 GCF_014805655.1 Passer montanus | reverse complement strand
GCGGGTTAAACACGAGTTAACGTGACACACGTGGCTTTGGCTTGAGGGCTCCGAGCAGGGTCAGAGGCTGTAGGAGAGCCCTGGTGGTATCACAAACCCGACCTGCAGGGTCAGAGGTTGTAGGACAGCTCTGCAGCTCTAGTCCTGTCACAAATCTGGATCTTCAGGGTTAGAGGTTGCAGGACAATCCTGGTCCTGTCACAAAGCTGGATCTGCAGGTTCAGAGGCTGCAGGGATAGCCCTGGTGGTTTCACAAACCCGGACCTGCAGGTTCAGAGGTTGTTGGACAGCCCCAGTCCTGTCACAAAGCTGGACCTGCTACAGAGGCTGTAGGACAGTTCTGCATCCCTGGTCCTGTTACAAACCCGGACCTGGTTCTCTCCTGCAC
>NW_024374837.1:0-388 GCF_014805655.1 Passer montanus | reverse complement strand
CAACAAAATTATTGCCTGTAGGTGCCTCCCTAAATCTCCTCTTCCCAGAAGCCAATTGAAGTCAAATTAATTGGACAATTAGCAGCCTCAAATATCCATTTCCCCAAATATTCCTGATGGCAGTGGCTGGGCAGAGGGCTGGAAATGCCTGAAAATCATGGCAGGGAGTTTGGAATTTCCTTCTGGAGCTGGAGAAACGGGACAGAAAATCCCACACACCCCAAAGGGGCTGAGTTCTTCCTGATGGGAGGAAATTTGGGATTTTTAGGTGTTGATTGAGCCCCCATCCATGTGGAGTTTTTAAGAATGGGGTTCCTAGTTAATAAATAACAAATGTGTTGTATAATATATATAACTACATATAATATAATATATAATATAATAGGTG
>NW_024374836.1:0-389 GCF_014805655.1 Passer montanus | reverse complement strand
GTCTGCTCACCCTTCAGTGGGGTCTGAATACCATTATTGGGGTCTGCACCCCCAAAAGTGAGGGCTGAGCCCCGTCACTGGGGCCTGTGTGTCGTTTCTGGGGTCTGCCCCTCATCTTTGGGGTCTCCTCCCTGCCCGGGGTCCCTCAGAGGCTGTCACAGAAGTGAAGCAGCTCCTTGCGCCCCACTCCCCGTGTCTGAGAAGGGTTTTTGGGGGGGCCCGAGGGGTGCAGGGGGCTGGAGGGGGCCCCTTTGGGGTGGGGGGACCTTCAGGGCTCCATGGCACCCCCAAAGAGCCGATTGCTCCCTGTCCCCTTTTCCTGCCTGTCCCTGTCCCCACGCTTGGCCACAACACAGCCCCCCACAGCAGCCCCCCACAGCAGCCCCCCA
>NW_024374835.1:1381-10923 GCF_014805655.1 Passer montanus | reverse complement strand
AGTGTGTGCTGTGACATTACAGAGTAGCAATATGGCATCACAGATAGGGTTTTATGACATCCCATCACTAGGTGGCTGTGTAACATCATAGAGCAGGCGGTGACATCACAGAACAGACTGTGGCATCACTGAGTGACTTTCTGACATCACAGAGTCTTCTCTGACATCACAGTGCAGCTTTGTAGTATCACAGAGTGATATCCTAACACTGGCCCTGTGATATCATGAAGAGGCTTTGTGACATCACAGAACAAGCTGTGACATCACAGAGCAGTAGTGTCCCATCACTGAGTTGCCTGTGATGTTATAGAGTCAGCAGCACAGGGCCCATGGAGCCAAGGGACCATGGTGACACTGTGGGGCCCTGTGAGACCCAGGGACCATTGTGACACTGGGGGGCCCTGTGACACCAAGGGACCATTGTGACACTAAAGGGACTCATGGAATCATGGAGGGCACTGTGACATTGCTGGGCCTCATGGAATGAAGGGGACCGTACTGATGCTGTTTGGCTCCATGGAATGTAGTATCATGGTGACACTGAGAGGCCCCATCAAACCAATGGTTCATTGTGACTCATGGAACCATGGAGCCAAGGGACCATGGTGACACTGTGGGGCCCTGTGAGACCCAGGGACCATTGTGACACTGGGGGGCCCTGTGACACCAAGGGACCATTGTGACACTAAAGGGACTCATGGAATCATGGAGGGCACTGTGACATTGCTGGGCCTCATGGACTCAAGGGGACCGTACTGATGTTGTTTGGCTCCATGGAATGTAGTATCATGGTGACACTGAGAGGCCCCATCAAACCAATGGTTCATTGTGACACCACGGGGCCTCATGGAACCGTAGAGACCATTATGACACTTTGGGGTATCATTGAAACAAGGGACTATTTTGACACTGTGAGACCCTATGGAGCCAAAGGTCCATTGTGACATTGCAGGGTCTCGTGTCATCAGTGGTCCATTGTGACACTGTGGAGTCAAAGGAGACCATTGTGACAATGCAAACACCCAGGGTCCAAAGGTCCATTGTGACATTGCAAGGCTCATGGAACAGAGGAGTCATGTGACATTGTGGGGCCTGGGGAACCACAGAGACCATTGTGACAAAGGAAGGCCACATGGAATCGCTGGGACCATTGTGACACTGCAAGGTCTCATGGAACCCAGGAATCATTGTGACACTGTGGGGAACCATAAAACAAAGGAAAAGTGGAACAGCCCTGAATGGTTTGGCCTCCTGGGCCCATGACTAGACCAGCTGATCATGGCATGTTGAGGGTCTCTTCTCATCTGCTTCTGAAACACTGCGGCTCCATGCTTTCCTTCCCAATGGAAAAGAACTGTTGTTCTCCTCCAGGCACCCATGCCCAGAATTGGGATTTCACCACCAAATTTCCTTATAATCAGGGATTGTGTGATGGGAATGTGCCCTTTTGTTCACTAAAAACAGGAGAGAGCATAAGATTGTGATGGGAATGTGACCTTCTTGTTCACCAAAAACAGGAGGAAACATAGTGTAAATAAGTAACCGCCAACTAGTATGCGATAACATATGAGACTAAACATTGCTAAACTAATCATCTACAAGTTGTTCCAAGTTCCAGGTTCCCAGGGCGGGGGGGTACCAAAGAAAAGTACCAGAGGCCTTCATCGACGACCACCAGGAGGCAGAAGGAGACCCTCTAACAGCCGGGCGGACATGCGCGGAGAAGCACCGGAATTGCGACGGGGCTAGAAGCGGGAGGGTACAAAAGGGGAAACAGAACACCTCTCGGAGTACCAGAGGCCTTCATCGACGACCACCAGGAGGCAGAAGGAGACCCTCTAACAGCCGGGCGGACATGCGCGGAGAAGCACCGGAATTGCGACGGGGCTAGAAGCGGGAGGGTACAAAAGGGGAAACGGAACACCTCTCGGCGCGGCAGTTGGTGGAGCGAGGACTCCCCTGCCGCCCAGCGCTGCAATTTGCTTTCTCTTTTCTGTATTAATAAATTGGCTATATAATTGACCCGACTGGCCCATTGCGCTCATTTCTTACCATAACAGATTGTTCCCATAAGGATATTGTCAGGAGAAGTCTGTCTGGCAATGGTTTAATGAGGGTCACTTCCCATCTGTCCCCAGAACACTGGGGAAGGCTCCATGCTCTCCTTCCTATAGAAATGAACTGTCCTGCTTATCCAGACAACCATAGCTGAAATTGGGCTTCTACCTCCAAAATTCCCTAAATCCAAAGACTGCTCCTAGACAAAATCTGCCATTCCTGACAAGTCTGACTGGCTTTGACCTAGTGAGACTCTCACCTGCCCTTCAAACACTGAGGCTCTTTGCTTTCCTTACTATGGAAAAGATCTCTCCTTTGCCAGGTGTTCATGGCCAGAATTGGGATTTCACCTCCAACATTCCCTGTTGTGACAGACTGGAAGGGATTGTTGGCTGGAAACATTTTGTGTGTGGGGGAGGAAGGGGCAGGTCCAGCCCTGCCCTGCCCTGGAACCCCAGCACTGCCCTGCCCTGCAACCCCAATCCCCCCAGAACCTCTATACAGACCTCAAGACTAGGGGTAATAATGCAGCAGATCAAGAGGCTAAACGAGCAGCGGCTAGAGAGATGCTCTTAAGAGAAAAACCAAGGGAGCAGGATAGTCAGGAAGATCCAGCACTGGTCTTCACTCCTGAAGAGGAGGACAAATTGAAGAGAATGGGACTGTCTAAACTCAATGGGGAATGGGTAACTCGGGATAAGCGGAAAATATTGCCAAAAGCCGTAGCCCAAAGAGTCCTATATAAACTACACCAAGGCACACATTGGGGAGCACAAGGGTTAGCAGACCACTTCGCAACCCAATATATGACCATAGGGCTACATGATATTGCTAAATACATTACCAAGAGTTGCCCAACATGTTTACGGGTTAATCGAAGCAACCTGAGGAAGTTGCCCCCAGGGGGTCGGCCGTTAGCAAAGAGACCATTTTCACACATACAAATTGACTTCACCGAACTTCCAAAGGTAGGGCGGACACGATACCTTTTGGTAATGGTGGACCACCTTACTCATTATGTAGAAGCATTCCCAACTACCAGGGAAACCGCCCATACTGTAGTAAGAATCCTATTAGAGGAAATAGTGCCAAGAATTAGAAACTAAATTGTCCTGGGTAAAGTGTATACCCCTGGCATTACTAAACATTAGGACACAACCCCGGGCGGACACAGGGCTATCCCCCTTTGAGATGCTATATGGAATGCCCTACAACTTGGAAAAGGTACAGATAAATCCCAATATCAGTAATAAGAGTTTGAACAGCTATTTGGTCACCCTGGAAAAATACAGGAAGAAACTGTGGGAAAAGGGGATGTGGGTTCAACGACCTCCTTTGAATCTTGTATTACACCAGGTTCAGCCAGGAGACTGGGTGTTAATCAAGAGTTGGAAGGAAAATCCTTTAACCCCAAGGTGGGAAGGCCCATATCTCACCCTGCTCACCACAGACACTGCTGTGAGAACTGCCGAAAAAGGGTGGACTCACGCCAGTCGAGTAAAAGGACCAGTGAACCCTTCCAATTTCCCTGAGCATCCTCAGGACTCTCAGTGGAGAATAAAAGGACCCCCAGACGGCCTAAAACTGACATTCACCAAAACACCAGAAATGGGCTGTCATCCCGATGACTGAGCAATGGGAAAGGCTAGGACCAGCGGACCAAAGGAGGGTCCAGCAGAAACTGTCATTGACTTTGCAGCCGTATCTACTAAGTTTAGCACGCTTCAACTCAGCAGCTCGAGAAGCCATAACGAACCCTCCAGACAATTGGGTTTGGTGGATTGAAACTTATGGACCCCGAGAGGAACCCTCGTTCCGACCTCTTAGACACAGTCCCTGCTGTAGCTGTGGAAAAGAACTTTGTGAGGCATGGGTAGCCTTTAAATGCGGAGGTTGTAATAAGGTTTATTGGATAGAACAAAGGTCGATATATCACTTGTGGTGCGGGAGGTGTGCAGGCAAGGATATTAGAAGGGGAGATTGGGCTCTAGCATTAGAAAGAGAGAACGGAATACCTTATACTCAATTTCGGAGTGTGTATGAGACCCCAGAACAGCTCTTGTTAGCATGGGCGAGGTGGCAAATTAAATGTTGGTTGGAAAGGTGCCGACAGATCGCCAATTCCCGTATTCTAACTGCAAGGTGCCGACATACGGTACCACACTTAAAGACCTCAATAATGTGGGTTCAACGACCTCCTTTGAATCTTGTATTACACCAGGTTCAGCCAGGAGACTGGGTGTTAATCAAGAGTTGGAAGGAAAATCCTTTAACCCCAAGGTGGGAAGGCCCATATCTCACCCTGCTCACCACAGACACTGCTGTGAGAACTGCCGAAAAAGGGTGGACTCACGCCAGTCGAGTAAAAGGGCCAGTGAACCCTTCCAACTTCCCTGAGCATCCACAGAACTCTCAGTGGAGAATAAAAGGACCCCCAGACGGCCTAAGACTGACATTCACCAAAACACCAGAAATGGGCCGTCATCCCGATGACTGAGCAATGGGAAAGGCTAGGACCAGCGGACCAAAGGAGGGTCCAGCAGAAACTGTCATTGACTTTGCAGCCGTATCTACTAAGTTTAGCACGCTTCAACTCAGCAGCTCGAGAAGCCATAACGAACCCTCCAGACAATTGGGTTTGGTGGATTGAAACTTATGGACCCCGAGAGGAACCCTCGTTCCGACCTCTTAGACACAGTCCCTGCTGTAGCTGTGGAAAAGAACTTTGTGAGGCATGGGTAGCCTTTAAATGCGGAGGTTGTAATAAGGTTTATTGGATAGAACAAAGGTCGATATATCACTTGTGGTGTGGGAGGTGTGCAGGCAAGGATATTAGGAGGGGAGATTGGGCTCTAGCATTAGAAAGAGAGAACGGAATACCTTATACTCAATTTCGGAGTGTGTATGAGACCCCAGAACAGCTCTTGTTAGCATGGGCGAGGTGGCAAATTAAATGTTGGTTGGAAAGGTGCCGACAGATCGCCAATTCCCGTATTCTAACTGCAAGGTGCCGACATACGGTACCACACTTAAAGACCTCAATAGTCGGACCCCTAGGAAAAGACGTAGACCCAGATACAGCTTTGAATAATTGGATTGCTAAATTTGAACGCCTACATATCAAGAAAAGCCGGGTCAATCTGTCATAAACTTTGTAAAAGGTTGTGGTGAGTCCACTGCCAGAGAGGGAGGGCTCCCAGAAAATACTTGCCAACCTTACTGGGAGGGATAACTTGGGAAAAGACTCTAGAGTATCCTAACCAGTCTCTTGGTCCTTGTGCGGGTAAACTCGCAAGTGAAGCAACAGCTACAGGTGCAACTTCCTGTTAACCCTCTCAAGAGGCGAAAGGGGTGTAAACTCCATCCCTCAGAAGATCCTTGCCGCCGAGAAGATAACAACCCTCGTAACTGGTCGCAAACTAGTTGACGAGCGAGGCGGAGGGATACTTAGCGGAAGGATGGAACCTCACAAAATGGGAGCACCAATAGAGCTTACAGGCAGGGATCAAAAGGGCCAAGGGACTCAGGTCGGAGGACGGGTAAAATTGGACAGGCTGATTATTTATACCCATACTGGCAGTGGATGTTACTCAACTTTAATGCGAATACTGATGATATGGTTATTAATCAGGGAAACACTAGGGGACAGTGTAAGACATGAACCCTTCAAATGGTCACTTATCAGATGGGAAGATCAACGAGTCATAGCAACAACCATAACTCCAGGAGTCCCCTGCTTTAGGTGTGGGATACTGAAAAACGAGGGAGCCGGGGCCGATTCCCCCACTCCTCCAGGCTCAACCCTTCACCCACTGGGGAGATGCCAAAGGATCCACAGGGAGCATTTCCTGCCCTCGGGGGAATTTCTCACAGGTGCCTTGCACTGACTCTTTGTGTCTGTGTGCACACGGAGTGCCTCTGCTGGGGAAATGGGGCAGAAATGCTGCTCTCTGAGGGTTGGAGTGCCTTGGATAGCTGAGTCAGTCAGTCAGGCCTGCAAGAAAGGTTAAGTCACAAGGTCTAAGTGAAGTTAAATGCTGCTAAGAGTTGTTCTTTTGCTAAGTCGTTATGTTTACTATAAGTTAATAGCTGAGTTAAGTAGTATGAAATGTTATTCCCCTGTTAAATTTCAAAGTCATATGTTATAAATTAGGTTAAATACTGTTAAGCTCTGTTCTTTTGCTAAATTGTGAAGTTGAACGTATTAGTTAAGGTTAAAGTCTAAGTCAAGTCCTGTTCAGTTTGAGCTCTGTTATGTTTTTAGGCTTTATTCCTTTAATCCTTGCCCTCACTGTCCTTGTGTCACACGTGATGGAAATGTGCCCTTTTTGTTCACTAAAACAGGAGAGAGAGCATAAGATTGTGATGGGAATGTGACCTTCTTGTTCACCAAAAACAGGAGGAAACATAGTGTAAATAAGTAACCGCCAACTAGTATGCGATAACATATGAGACTAAACATTGCTGAGCTAATCATCTACAAGTTGTTTCAAGTCCTAGGTTCCCAGGAGGGGGGGATGCCAAGGAAAAGTACCAGAGGCCTTCATCGACGACCACCAGGAGGCAGAAGGAGACCCTCTAACAACCGGGCGGACATGCGCGGAGAAGCACCGGAATTGCGACGGGGCTAGAAGCGGGAGGGTACAAAAAGGGGACAGCCTCTGTGATGTCACACAGCTCCTGTGACGACACCCAGCCCATTTGTGATGTCACAGCCCTCCTTATGATGTCACAGTTATTGTAGTGATATCACACAAGCTACCCTGGGATGTCACACAGCCATTCTGTGATGTCACAGTCTGGTCTGTGATGTCACACAGGCTACTCTGTGATGGCAGAATCCATACTATGATGTCCAGCCAATGATGTCACAGAGCCTACTCTATGATGTCACAGGCAACTAACTGATGACACACACAGTCTGCTCTGTGATGTCACAAAGCCCCTTCATGATATCACAGGGCCAGTGCTGGGATATCACTCTGTGATATCATAAATCTGCACTGTGATGTCATAGAAGATTCATTGATGTCACAAAGTCACCATGTGATGTCACAGTCTCTTCTCTGATGTCACACCTGGCTCGATTATGTTAGTCACGTGGTGATGTCACAACCCACTTTGTGATGTCACAGAGCCACCCTCCATGATGGCAGGATCTGCTGAGGGACATAACTCATGTGAAAGTGTCCCCAGGTTCCAGGTAGAGCAGAACACTGGATGCAGTGATGACCGGTGGGGACAAGTGTCTTCCTAGCATGGATCACATGAACATGAATCACTAGGTCTCTTCCCAACAGGGGTTCACCCATATGGGATGAAGTTTGGGCAGTGCACAGTGTTTTTCGTGCAGTTGGGGCATTTGCAGGTCTTCCCTTACTGGTGACTCTTTCTGTGTTTGGTCAAATGAGAGGTCTGGCTGAAACTTCTCCCACACTGGGGATACTTGTAGGGCCTCTCCCCAGTGTGGATGCGTTGATGCCTGACAAGTTCTGAGCTGCACCTCAAGCCCTTCCCACACTCCCCACACTCACAGGCCCATTCCCCAGTGTGGGTCATCTGTTGGCTGATCAGGGTACTGCTCTGCCTGAAGCTCTTCCCACACTCCAAGCACTTGTAGGGCTTCTCCCCATCATGAAGCTGCTCCTGGACCACCAGCTCTGATCCCTGGCTGAAGATCTGTCCACCTTCCTGCCTCAGGGTGGGTCTTTCCTCCTCAGAGCACCCTGGGCTGGGTTTGCAGCCTCTAATCCTTTGGGATCTCTGTGTCTTTTCTTCCCCATTATATTCCTCCTCCATGGAGCTGCTCAATACAGCCACTTCCACGAGGTTCTGCTGTGGGTATTTGTCCTCCCTGGCCTCCATCCTCAGCTCCTTGTTTGGGGGAAGAAGGACAAGGAGAGGATGGGATTTGCCTCCATGCCACAGGGAAGGGGAAGGAGATGCCCCCAGTGCATTCCCAGCAAGACAGCGTTGGCAGTGAGGCTGACCTGCAGCTGGGGGCCATGCTGGGCTGGGAGATGGAGCAGGAAAGAAGGGGAAAGGGGCACTGACTTCCTCCTCACCTGCCTGGGTGTCCCGGAGCATCTTCCTCACAGCCTCGTTCTCCATCTGCTGAAGCTTTGAGAAGGGGAAATTCTGTTTTGGGAGGAAAACAAGGGATGAGCATGTTAAGTTTTGTACTGGTTTGAAGGCAAACCAGGGGGAGAGTCTAAGCCTGAATTACAATTCCTCACACTGGCCATCCACAACAGCCATTTTCCTCACCAGTTCTCCTATAACTTGCTGGGAGGAAGCTGCATCCAAGTTTCCAAGAGTTCCTCCAGAGAGAACCACAATCTCCTCAGAGGAGGGAACCATGCTGTTGTCAAAGGCACTTGGGGTCAGACAACAATGCCTAAACTCACTGTCCCAAAAAAAGTCACAATCTGGTTTAGAAAATTCTTAGAGAGATACCTCTGCCCCAATTAACGTGCTAATGAGACCAAATCTAAAGTTAATTTTATTGAACAGTAAATGAGAGGTAGAGAGAGAGATGGAAAGAAAGAGAAAAGGGGGGACAACAGGGGAGTGACAGGGACACAGACCTCCCCTGGCAGGGCAAGTGTGACATTGTTCCCTGTGTGTGTGGCCTTCCCGGAGTGGGGGTAGGCTGGAGGAAATTCTGTCCAGGAAGAGACCGTCAGCTGAGTTGTAGTTTTCCATTTGATGGAAAGAAAGAGAAAAGGGGGGACAACAGGGGAGTGACAGGGACACAGACCTCCCCTGGCAGGGCAAGTGTGACATTGTTCCCTGTGTGTGTGGCCTTCCCGGAGTGGGGGTTTGACACCTGAGCCAGTTTGGGTAAGGGGGGTGGTGTTCACCCCCCGAGCAGGGATTACCCCACTGTTTCAGGTTACAGTGCAAGATGTAACCAAATGCATGTTTTCAATCACCATCTTGACAAACTGTTATAAACAGGCAGGGCAGTTTTCTTTATCTCTTCCATGACTCAGCCATGAACATCCCAGGAGTCCCCAGACTGCCAAAGAGCCGGGATGTCCCAGACACTCCCAGGGGTTCCTGTCATGGGCACAGTGGGAGCTTCAGGCAAAAGCTTTATTTCTTTATTGGAGAAACTCCTGCAGAGTCAAGAGATGGAGAAATGCCACCCAACACCCACCATGGATCCTCAACCCCCTGCAGGGCCCCTAGACTTCTAAATTTATTTTAATACAGGCGAGTGGGAGTGGCTGGATCGAATCCCAGCCCCAGACTTTGTCAAAGGTGTAAAGATTGGACAGGTGGAATGGAAACTTAATGCAATTTGTCCCACAGGATTACTGATGGAATGACAGATAAATTTACCCAAATACAGCCCTGATGGATTGTGATCATGACTAGTCAGAAAGATCTTAACCACAGTTATTTAACCATAGTACCGGAATTATAACAATTATTGGAATATGGTGCTCTAGGAAGCAATTTTGCAGTCAACAGGGCCT
>NW_024374835.1:0-536 GCF_014805655.1 Passer montanus | reverse complement strand
CATCCACACTGGGGAGAGGCCCTACGAGTGTCCCCAGTGTGGGAAGAGCTTCACCCAGAGCTCTCACTTGACCAGACACCAATGGAGTCACTGGTAAGGGAAGCCCTGCAAATTCCCCAACTGCAGGGAGAGCTTCATGCACTGCTGCAGTTTCATCCCCCATTGGAGGACCCATGTTGGGAAGAGCCCTGGTGATCCATGTTCCCTGTGATCCATGCTGGGAAGACACCTGTCCCTTTTCCTGCCCCTGCCAAGGACATGATCTGGAATCGAATAACATGAGGTTGTGGCCATGGCCGTGACATTCCATTCACTCCCACCTCAGGTCATTGGCAGGGGCAGGAAAGGGAGTCTCTCTCTCCCCTCGAGGAGAAGGGTGTTCTTTCAGGCTGGAGGAAATTCTGTCCAGGAAGAGACCGTCAGCTGAGTTGTAGTTTTCCATTTCTCTTGTCCCTTTTTTTATGAATATTGTTGCTGTTCGTGTTTGTTCCTGATCTTGCTGCTGTTCTCAATAAATTGTTCCTATCCTAGCCCAG
>NW_024374834.1:0-389 GCF_014805655.1 Passer montanus | reverse complement strand
CGGGGTGTCCCCCCCGCAGTGCTGTGCCCGCTGCTCTGCCGGAACGGGGGGGTCTGCGCCCACCCCCAGCGCTGCCTGTGCCCCCCCCAGTTCACCGGGAAATTCTGTCACCTCCCCGCCGCCAACGGCTCCGCCCGCCGGGGGGGGCCCCCAAACCCCCCCGGGGACCCCCGGGACCCCCCCGGGGACCCCCAAAACCCCCGGGGGGGGCCCCAGGACCCCGAGGGGGGGGCGCCCCAGGCCTTGACCCGCTCCATCTACACCCTGCCCTTGAGCAACCACCGCGAGGAGGAGGATGGTGAGACCCCCCCGCAAATGGTTCAGGGGGTTTTTCCCTAATTACACCCCCAAAACAATTTTGTTTTAGGGGATTTTTCCCTAATTAGCCC
>NW_024374833.1:0-389 GCF_014805655.1 Passer montanus | reverse complement strand
AAATGGCAAAAAACTGGGAGGAAATGAGAATAAGGGAGTAAAAAGTGGGCGTGGTTTGGTGTTGGGGGCGTGGCTTAAATGGGTGTGGCTGTGGGGGCGTGGGCAGGAAGAATTTGGGGTGAAAATGGATAAATTTGGGCAAAAAACGGGGGGAAAATGACCAAAAAATGGCAAAAAACTGGGAGGAAAGGAGGGTAAGGGAGTGGAAAGTGGGCGTGGTTTGGTGCTGGGGGCGGGGCTTAAATGGGTGTGGCTGTGGGCTCGTGGGCAGGAAAAAAATTAGGGTGAAAATGGAGAAATTTGGGCAAAAAAATGGGGGGGAAATGGCAAAAAACTGGGAGGAAATGAGAGTCAGGGAGTGAAAAGTGGGCGTGGTTTCGTGTTGGGGC
>NW_024374832.1:0-389 GCF_014805655.1 Passer montanus | reverse complement strand
TCTGTGATAAAAAGACAGCTAAAAGACCTTGGCTGGCTTAGGCTCCTAATTAAAAAGTGGGGGCTTTGCAGTGGGAAGAGATATGATCAATGTAAAAAGTTAAAAAGAATTCCTTTGGTCCAAGCAGTAACTTCTGCAGAGTGTGGACACCAGGAATGTGCCTACACAGAATGTCCTGCATGGTTTTAGAAGAGAACATCTTCCATCTCTTGCTGGTGCTGATTTTGGGAGATGAGTTATTTATTTTTTAATGAAAGTCTTAGACATGTTTTAAATCTCCTTATGGACGCATTTTTGATTCAATGGCTTAATTATATAAAACTAGCAATCAAGGGCATGTATGTAAGGACATTTTGGGGTTTTATAGCTCAAGTGCATCTCAGCCATTA
>NW_024374831.1:0-389 GCF_014805655.1 Passer montanus | reverse complement strand
GACCCACCCAGTGCAGATCCATTCCCCCCCAGATCCCCAAGGAATCACTTCAGGGATCAAGCAATGGGGACACTAAGGGATCCCCATGGAACAGCCCTTTTTCTATCCCATCCCCACCTTTCCCGCCCCTCTCCCATCATCCCCCCCAACCCAAGGACCACTCCCAACTCAATTTGGGGGTCCCATCCCTCTCCTGCTCTGAATCCTCTTTTCCCCTGCTCTCCCACCCCATGCCTCCAGCTCAACCTCTTGTCCCTGTGCTTGGTTTTGGGGGATCCAGGTCCCTCCTGCTCAGTCTGGGGGGTCGTATCCCCCCTTTCCCTCAATTCATGCAACTCCTGGCAGCTTTTTCCTAGGCAGAATCCCTGAGTTTTGGGACTATTGGGGTG
>NW_024374830.1:0-389 GCF_014805655.1 Passer montanus | reverse complement strand
TTCTTGAACTCTGTCAGACCTGGTGCTGTTACCTCTTCTGTGGAGAGCCTGTTCTAGTACTCAGTCACCTTCTCGGTGAAGAACCTTCTCCTGATATCCAGCCCAAACCTTCTCTGACACCACTCTGGCCATTCCCTTGAGTCCTATCACTGGTCACAGAAGTGTAGATAGCAGTGTCTGCTGCTTCTCTTACCCTCACAAGGAAGTTGTAGTCTGCAATGTGGTCTCTCTTCAGTCTTCTCTTCTCTAGACTTAACAGACCAAGTGACTTCAACCATTCCTCATATAGTTTCCCCTCACAGCCCTTCACCATGTTTGTTGCCCCCTTTTGGACACTCTTGCCAGCTCAATGTCTTTCTTACACTGTGGTACCCAAAACTGCCCCCAGC
>NW_024374829.1:0-389 GCF_014805655.1 Passer montanus | reverse complement strand
TCTAGTAGTTAGCATTATAATGGCTTATAGAAACCTACTGTGTGAGAATATCCTACCACATAAAAAACATACAGTTTGCACATAAATAAAAACTGAAAGTTTGCATTGCTAAATCAACTTGTTAACTCTATAGTTTCAGTCTTCCCTGTGTAAAATACTATGAAAATTTTGAGTTTATTTAAAGTTGAATAGGTAGTGAAATTGTCTGAAGGAAAGAATAGAGGAAACTTTTCAGGACCTGACTTTAACAACATTAGTTAAGTAGAGTTTCAGAAGAGTTTCAATGCAGATATATCAGCCTAACAAAAAAATAAAATTAAAAACCCACAAAAATACAAAACCAAAACAAAAAACACCACCACCAAAAACCCCCAAACAAACAAACAAAC
>NW_024374828.1:0-389 GCF_014805655.1 Passer montanus | reverse complement strand
CCAGCTGGCCCCGCCCCCAAGCTGGCCCCGCCCCCCAGGTGACGTCACCTGGCAGCAGCGGCTCCCTGGGGTTCACCTGTCGGGGGCTGGGCAGCTCCAGCTCGACCCCGCCCACTCCCGGGCAAGCCACGCCCCTTTCCCCTTTCGCCCCGCCCCCTCGCAGGGCCCAGCCAATGGCGAGGCGGAGGCGGGGCCTGTTGAGGGAGGTGAGGGTGAGCGAGCCCAGGGCGGCCAGGTTGGAGCCCAGGTGAGCGGCCAGGAGCAGCAGCAGCGTGGCCCAGGTGAGCCTGGACAGGGGAGGGCGTGGCCAGGTGAGGGGGACACGCCCACTGCCCAGTAGGCCACGCCCAGTTACTGATAGACCATGCGGCTACAGATAAACCACGCCC
>NW_024374827.1:0-389 GCF_014805655.1 Passer montanus | reverse complement strand
TCCAGCGAGCAGCGCACCTGGCCATTCGCACCAGAGTCGCCATCATGCACATGCAGTAGGGCGACTGTTGTTCCCGAAGGGGCGTCCTCAGAAATCTCACTCAGCGCTGTCCGTAAAGAAATCACTGGTGTGTTGTCATTTATGTCTGTGAGGGTTATCGCGACTTTGGCCGTGTCGAAAAGCTGTCCTCCATCCCGTGCCTGCACCTCCAGTTCGTAGGAGTTGCCTTCCTCAAAGTCCAGGCTTCTCAGCAGAGTGATTGCACCCGTCTCAGAATCCAGATGAAATATCCTCGAGGCTCTTTCTGTGATTTTCTTCAACGAGTATTTCACATGACCATTCACCCCTTCGTCGGCGTCCGTGGCCGTGACGGTGACGAGGACAGAGCC
>NW_024374826.1:0-389 GCF_014805655.1 Passer montanus | reverse complement strand
ATAAATCCCCAAAAAAATCCCAAAAAATCAACACCTAATTAGCGTCTAATTATCATCTCATTAGCATACCGGTAACACTAACTGGGCCCCATTTCCAGCCTCCAATCCCTGCCCAGAGCCGCTCACCTGGAGCCCTTTGATTCCTGTACAGCTCCACAATAAATCCCAAAAAAACTCCCAAAAAATTCCCCAAAAATTAACATATAATTAGCATCTAATTAGCAGCTCATTAGCATACCGGCACCGCTAATTGGGCCCCATTTCCACTGTCCAATCCCTGCCCAGAGCCGCTCACCTGGAGCCCATTGCTTCCTGTACAGCTCCATAATAAATCCCAAAAAAATCCGAAAAAATTCCCCCAAAATTAGCATCTCATTAGCATCTCATTA
>NW_024374825.1:0-389 GCF_014805655.1 Passer montanus | reverse complement strand
TGTGTTCAGGGAGCAATTCTGCTCAGTTTGCACCACTAAGTGTGGTCCTCAATACAAGAAATTACTTTTGCTCAATGCAAGAAATTACTTTTCTCTCCCCAACGCACAGTACACCCAGAGAAGATGGGTGGGAGCCGATTGCTTTCCTCAGAAGATGTTTGTACTGAACATGTTTTAAACTGGCTCTGTGCACATCACAACCAGACAAAAGACTCAGATCCAGGACAGGACTTAATCATTTGTCAGCCCCAGTCATCTGAATGTCCCACAGCTATCGTAGCATTCACAGAAACATACGTTTGAAGGAAAAATGGGAAGGGGTCCATTTTTAACCCTAATATTTCTTAAGCCAAGAGATGCCAGAGCAAGAAAATAATTAGGTACATCCA
>NW_024374824.1:4335-8413 GCF_014805655.1 Passer montanus | reverse complement strand
CCTTGAGAGCTTTGTACTGACACTCAGTACAAAGTGGGTCATTTCGTGGGGCCGTTTGTACAATCTTCTCTCAGGTCCTGAGGTTCCAGGGCTCAGCTCCAAATGCACCATGGGGCTTATTAGCATCAAGCAAGTCCTGACAAACCATGGTTCTGCCTTGATTTCCCTCTGGTCTCGTGCTGTTCCTCATGAAGTATTCCTGCTGGGGAAATATTTCAAAGATTTTCTAGTAAATATGTATTCCTATTTTAAAGGATGTATTTTATTATTTTTCTTATAACACAAGAGGTGATTGAAGCATTCTGTGACTGATATTGATCCAGGGACGTCTCCTAAGGAGGTCTGGCCTGGTCAGAGAAGCTGTGCCTTGAGCTCTGACCCAGTGTCAACAACCTTGCTCCACATTCCCCATCCCCATCCTGTCTCTCCTCACTCACTTGGGATCTGCTTTGCTTGGAGATCTGACTGCACACAGCCAAAGAGGGGTTTTGTCTTTTTAATTCTTTGAAGCAATCTAAAACTCTTGAGTTTCTCTGTTGAAAACATAGACCCTCCTCAAGTCTGTGCTAAGCCCAAGGTGCCACCAAGGTGCCACCAAGACCACTTCAGGCCTGCCCTGGGCCAGCTGTGAGGGTGGATCATCATCCCAACCTGCACTGGGCCATTGCAAAAAGCGAAATTCTGCCTAGTTTGATGTTGATTTCTGTTAGGGACCAGATATCCTCCACCTCAAAGACAATATTTTCTAAAATGTCCTTGTTGACCACACCGGAAACATATTTTTTGGGCCCTGTAATTGTTGCTGGGGCCCCTTCAAGGGGAATGGCACGGCCACTAGGGCCTCTGCAATTCCTTGCCCAATGGCCTGGGCTGTACAGCCACTCTGTCTTCTGTGGTCCTGAGGCAATTACAGCCTCAATCATCTGCAGGAGTGTGGGTTCCATCTCTAGTGGAAGGGCATGCAGCCCTTTCTTACATTCCAGGTTGGCATTGGCTACCCCCAATGAGTTCAGTAATTCATTTTGAGTCTTTTCATCCCGGATTTGTTTCTCTAGTGCCTGTTTAAGGCAATCAATAAATTTCATGCAGGGCTCTCCGGGTTCTTGGATTAAAGCTTTCAAAGCTATCTCTTTTATATCGTCCAATACTTCTCTGGGGATACCTGCTGCTTGATCATCTGGCAGGCTGTGTTGTCCTTCTCCAGCTAGATGGCTGATTGTCAATTGCGCCCTTGCCTCATTATTAGCATAGTCTGCTATTAATTGGTTTAGTAAACACTTCCATCCCCCTTTCCTACAGGGTGTATTCTGTAGGTGATAAAAACATGGTCATAATATATTTTAAATCATAGAGGGTTACATGTGCTGTAAACATGGCCTTCATTAGGCCATTAAAATAAGGTGAGTCCTGCCTCTAGTCTTTAGCTGCCCTACACAGCTCCTTGATTTCCCTGTAAACCAATGGCTGATACCTGGGATTCTGCTCCCTTCTTTCAGAATGTCCTGGGGCAATGAGGAGTTTCAAGACTATCTGTCAGTCTCCTTCCTTAACTGCTTCCTTCCAGATCCCCTCCCAGGGATCTTCTAGGGTTGAGGGGAGAGGTGGCTCTGTGGAATCCAAACTGTCTTCCAGGGTGAAGAATAACTTGGAGCAGAAACACTTGGATGAGAAATAGTGTGACAGCCAGGCTTAGTACCTTTTACCATGGGGGTTATATTATTGCTGGAGGGTGAGGCAGCGGGTGCCACCATTTTGTCAGGTGTTGGGGAGTAAGGACCTTGGTTAAGGATAGTGGACTTTCAGGGTGGAGTTCTGGAGGAATGGCCCAGGGTGGAGAGGATGATTGACAGTGGGGGCATGGCCTGCAGTTACAGGGGTGGAGTCTGGAAGTTGGTTCAGGGCAGAAGGGAACGTTGTGGTAGCCAGAAGTGGAGGAGCCAAGATGGTGGGACAACGGTTGGGCTCCTGAGCAACATTCAGGCTCAGGAGCCTGAATCTTGGGTCTCCAGGGCCTGATGCTCCAAGGCAGCGTGGCAATTGCCATCTTGGACCATCATGGAAGGTCCGAGAAAGGCAGGTTTCAGGGGAGGTCTTGGCTTAGGAGTGACTGACAGATAGTTTTTCACTCACTGCTTGCTGGTGAAGGGTCTTAAGGATATTGTGGAAGATGGGGAGCATACGGGGTGCTATGGAGTCCCTTTTGATTGAAAGGGTGTACAATTTAACTCCCACTGAGTCCCAAAATTCAGTGGTGTGGATTTCATCAGCAGAGGTGACTGGGAAAATTTGTAATGATTCACCTCACAATTGATTTTAATTCACTCTTTGAAAATATTCTGTCATGATCAGTGAGAATTAGCTTAAAGTGTCCATATGAGCTCCTTTCTACTTTGGACATCCGACCACACATTTTTCTGCTTCCCTGCCTTGGGGAGAACAGCCACCGATATGCCCCAAATCAGTTATGGGATGTGGATCCATATTTTAAAAACACCGTGGCAAAATGGACAACAAATGTCCTGCATTTTCCCAAACCCACCTGTAATCCTCCTCAGGAGGAAACCGTCATCATCCCCACCAATGCCGGCTAAGGTTCCTCGAAGTGATGGGAAATCCACCGGGCCAGGCCCAATCCACAATCCCGGGGAGCCCTGGCCTATTTCTCAGCAAACCCCAGCTGACGTAACTGAATGTCAGGGTCCCTACTCAGGGGCCAGATGTCACAGTGAGGGTGGCTGAGACACCTCTCTGGTTCCCTGACTTAAGAGTGAAGTTGGTGAAAATGAAAAGGAGCGGGTTTGATGGAGTTGCCCAAAAAGAACTTTAAAAACAGAGTGAAAAACAATAAACATGGAGAAGTCAAGCACAGTATGAGGCGCAGGAGCCAAAGACCTGAGACAAAGTAACAATATATACACCTGGGGGTAGAACACTCTAGAACAATATCCATATAGGGGAAACAAGTAACCAATAGGGGAGTAGAACTTGGACAACTTAGCATAACAACACTAAAGTCTTATTGGGGAACTCTCAAGCTCACCCTAAATTAAACAAATTATTCCCAGGGCTAGAAACTCATAACCATCCAGACCTGTCTGCCCTGGCAGGTTTTCTCTGGCAGCAATCCCTGGATCCACAGAATTTTGGAAGTGGAATCCTAATTTTGGCCATGGATACCTGGAAAAGAGGGACAGTTTTTTTCTCTACAAAGGAAAGCCTAGAGCCCCAGTGTTTCAGGGGCAGATGGGAGTGGCCTTCCACATTCCAAGGTCAGCCAGACCTGTCAGGTGACTCCTGGGAGGCCAAGGCAGCCAGACCTATTTTGTGTTCTCTTGGTTCCATGGGGCCCTGGAGTGTCACAATGGCTCTATGCTTCCATGAAGTCTCACAACATCATAGTGGTTCTCTTGCTTCCATGATGTCCTGTGGCATCATAATGGCCCCTTGGTTACACAAGTCCTTAAGAATCTTAATGGTCTCCATGGTTCCAAAAGGCCCCACAGTGTCATAATGGTCTTTGTGTTCCATGAAGCCCTGCTGTGTCACCATGGCCCCTTGGTTCTGTTGGGGCCCAGTAGTGCAACAATGGTTCCACAGCTTCCCACAGTGTCACAATGACCCCTTCCCTCCATGAGACCCTGCAGGATCACAATGGCTCTTTGGTTCTGTGGGGCCCCAGAGTGTCAAAATGATTCCATGGGGCCTTGCAGTGCCACAATGGTCTCCATGGATCCATGGTGCCCCACAGGATCACAACGGCCTTTTGGCTCCACAGGAAGGAAAGCATGGAGCCCCAGTGCTTCACAGTCACATGGGAAGTGGCCCTTGACATGTCAAATTCAGTGGGACCTGTCAGACAAGCCCCAGGAGGCCAAACCAGGCAGACCTGTTCCATGTTCCACTGATATCATGGGTCCCCACACCATCACAATGGTCTCCTTGATTCCATGAAGTCTGGCAATGTCACAATGGCTTCTTGCTTTCATGAGCCCCAACAGAGTCACAGTGGTCCCTTGGCTCCATGCGGCCCTGCTGTGTCACAATGGCTCCTTGTTTCTATGGGCCCCACAGTTTGATC
>NW_024374824.1:0-2303 GCF_014805655.1 Passer montanus | reverse complement strand
GAAGTGGCCAGGTGTTCCCTACAGGAAAAGAAATTTCCTGATTCTACTGGATTCTTCTGCTTATGGCAAGAGGAGAAATACGGGTCTTCCCCTCTACCTTTGCCACGAACATCATTCACTCTAATATTTCATGACCCCCTCCTTTAGGTGTTTCCAGCTCTCCTTTTAAAATGGCCATGTCTAAGGACATCTCTTAATTTAGAGCAGCTGGATCCTTGTCATTCGCCTTGCTCCCAGACGTCTTCCTCCAGATGCTCTCTGCTCATTCCAATGTATCGTCCTTGATTGGCTTCATGATTTGAGCATCAGGGAATTGCCCAATCTTTCAGAAGTTTAACTAACACCTTAGTCAGCATGTTAGTTGTAGCTTTATCTTTTCTATCACCGCTTTTTATGTCTTTGTCTAAAATCCTTCCTGTATGGCAATCCCTTGTGGATGGTGGACATGTCAGATGTTGCTGGGATGGCAGAAGAAACTGAATGAAGGGTTTTGATGTTTCTTAAATTTTATCATGTTCACATTTTTCATTTGCCATGAACAGAAATCTTTCTGTGCCTCTGAGTGTCACCAATTCCTGGTCCCACAAAGCACACAAACCTGATGAGTTGTGGTTCTCACTCCAGTGGCTGTACTTGGACCCCCCTCCATAGGCAGAGCACAGCTCCCTTGTCCCAGAAAGTGCCTGGTAAAGGAGGGATGAAGGAAACAGGACAGGCTGTGGGGATCAGGGCCATGGCAGAGCCAGGAAGAAGAATGACTGTTGCATTTGATGAAGCTGTGCCTTCTCTTGGCTTTGTTGGCTGACAATCAATGAACATCCCTCTGTGTCTCGGGCAGCTCCTTCTCCAAGGAAAGCAGGTGGGAGTTGGAGCCAAGGAGATGAAAGTTGCAGGTGCAGCCTGGCCTGGAGGGAGCTCAGATTTGCACAAGGCTGCTCTGAGTCCCAGAGCTTGGATGGGGGAAATGCTGGGGTAGGGACAGAGTGTGATTGATTGTCAGCCATAAAGGAATATCTAATCCAACTGCATGAGGAGGTACTTGGATTCAGTGTCAATTGGAGATTGCACATATCCATGAATTAACTGGGAAAAAAAAATCTAACCAGGACCTAAAAAATGCTTTCTCACTGTCTTTTTAAATAGAATATATTCAGTTTGAATACAAATCTGAAATCTAATTAACCAAGAATGATTTGAAAACTGAAATAAAATTATTCCCAGAGGCTTGGCTTGTTAAGGGGTTCTGAATGTTAATGAGCCCTGGGACACTGAATTCCTGCACTGAAGAGCTGAAGGCTGAACAAGCCTCTGCAGCAGTGAAATCCAGCAGCAGCCTCCAAGTTGCTGAGGATGTCAGCAGCCCCCACTGAGGCCATCCCTGCCCAGAGACCGTGGGGCAATGGGCAGACAAGGAGAGCGTCCCTGGGGCTGGGCCAGCAGAACTCAGAGGCACCAGCGACTCCAGCTGGGCAATGGAGTGTGGAATGTGGCTGGGAAAGCCCTGCCTGGGCTGTGCCAAGCAGGACAACAAACCCTGACTCCCATCCCCAAAACAACCCTCTCAAGGAGACATTTAAAAGGAATTACAATTATTTATGTATTCTGATTTGGATGTACTGTAGAAATACTAAGAAGCAATTTTGAAGAGCTCAAAACAACAAAACAACCTTTACTGGTAATTTTGGAAAATCAGAGAAATTTTGGCAAAAGGTTTAATATTACAATCAATCAACAAAAAACACTTCTCATGGCATTAACTTGGCCTTTAAACTTCCAAACTCTAAGCTTGTTCAATTTTATATTAACCAAAATTTTCAAGAAGAGGATATTAGAAAGAGTGAAAGAAAAAAAGATACAGAGAAGCACAAACACAGCTACCATCTCCTGTATTCCAACAGTGTTCAGATAGAAATTCCAACAGGAGGTGGGGTCACAATGTGTGCTTGCGTTGTGGTCAGCCTTCAATACCCCTTGGTCTTCCTGGGCCCTTCCCCCAGGTAGGACTTGGGCTCATTTGGTCATCAGGAGCTGGGCTGGGGGCTCCAGAGGTGGCTGTGGAGCATTGCCTGTGCTGTGCCAGGGACTGGCAGCCACTGCTGGGCTGGGATAGAGGTTCTGGGGGGATTGGGGTTGCAGGGCAGGGCAGTGCTGGGGTTCCAGGGCAGGGCAAAGTGGACCTGCCTCTTCCTCTCTCACACATGAAATGTTTCCAGCCAACAATCTCCTCCACTTGGTCACACTAAGGCAATGTTGGAAGTGAAATCCCAATTCTGCTTGTGGGCACGTGGATGTCAAGGACAGTT
>NW_024374823.1:0-389 GCF_014805655.1 Passer montanus | reverse complement strand
CAACCCATTTAAACCACGCCCACACCCACTTAGGCCACGCCCACTTGGGTCCCACCCATATATGGAGCCAATTAAGCCACGCCCACATCAGGATCAGCTTAGGCCCCGCCCAATCGCAATTAGGCCACGCCCACCTGGACTCTGCCCATGCACGGGCTGATCTAAACCACGCCCACCGAGGCCACGCCCACTCCCATTTAAGCCACGCCCGTTTATTAAAGCCACGCCCACTTAGGCCACGCCCCCCACACTCAGACCCCTTTAGGCCACGCCCAGTTAGGCCCCACCCACCCTGGGGGCATTTAGGCCACGCCCAGACCCTTAAGGCCACGCCCTCCCCTCCCAGTTGCTTCCCAGTTCGCTCCCAGTATAAACCAGTATAAACCAGT
>NW_024374822.1:0-389 GCF_014805655.1 Passer montanus | reverse complement strand
CCTTTTTTTGCCCCAAAATTGCCATTTTTCATCTCAAAAACCCCAAAATTTTTATTTTTCACCCCAATTTCATAGTTTTTCTCCACAAAGTCCCCATTTTCACCCCCAAATCCCCGGTTTTAGCCCCAAAATTGACATTTTTATGCCAAAAATGGTCATTTTTTGCCCAAAAATCTGTTTTTTCACCCAGAAGCCCCAAAATCCCTGGTTTTCAGACCAAAAACCCCAAAATATCCAATTTTCACCCCAAAATTTATAATTTTCCGCCCAAAAGCCCCAAAATCCCCATTTTTCACCCAAAATCTCAGCTTGTCACCCCAAAATCTCCCTTTCGCCCCAAAATCTCAATTTTTCATTCAAAGATCTCAATTTTTTGCCCAAAAATCATC
>NW_024374821.1:0-389 GCF_014805655.1 Passer montanus | reverse complement strand
TTTGCCTAACACCAACCTATTTAATTAATAGAGGCTATTTTTTCTGTAGGCCCTATCATGCCAGTCTTGTTCATTATGTAAAGAGGGACTTACATCTTCTTCAGACATTAAGCATAATGAAATCCCTTTGCTTAAAAACCCCACAGGATGATGGTTAGTACCAAGGTTAAATTTTTCTTTGGTTTTGCAATTTCAGGGAAGTACTTATTTGAAAATAAGCATCACACTATTCTCTCTTTGAGTCTGAAATACTCATTTGCGATTGTTTCATTGACATAGGTCTGGAGAGGAATCTGGCAGTCAGGACTGATCAAGACACCAAATTCTGCTGAGGAAAACCCACAATGTGCCCCTTGGAATACACACCTGGAATGAACTGGTTTCAGACA
>NW_024374820.1:0-389 GCF_014805655.1 Passer montanus | reverse complement strand
ATTCACTTTAATTCTATTTCATATGAAGACAACATAACTCTTAGGTGAGTTTTCATGGTGAATTGCAACATGATTGGTATATTAAGGTCTTGTTGAGATAGAAAAGATTTTCATAGTGATATGTGTTAACATACATAAATCACTCCTTTTTCTAGAAAGGGATGGTGATACATATAAACATATACACATATATACACACAAGAACATATATACACATGTATAAATTTATATACTTCTATATTAAAAAAATATTAAAGTAAGAACTCCATTAAGGGCAATGATTCATTTACACCTCAAGAGTCTAACAAACATTCTACCAGGGTGTCCCATCCATGCGGAGAACAGGGCACAAAATAAAAACAAGGGATGATCAATTTAACAAAACTGAA
>NW_024374819.1:0-389 GCF_014805655.1 Passer montanus | reverse complement strand
TCCCTTCAGGTTTGACAGTGACAGCGTGCGAAGGGAGAACAGATGGACTGAATAATGCAGAAATCACTTTGGCACATCTGGGAAAAAAGCCTCTGGGTTTCTTTCCCTAAATGCTGCAAACAGATGGGAACTGCAGCTGTCTGGAAAACTTCATCTTATTTCTATAAAGAGTTTTGATTGGTTTTATTAGATAATCCTCAAAGTAACATTTTTCAGTTCTGAGGTTGTTCTGATTTGCAACAAATGCTGTTTAAGAGACACTGGGTAAAGTGTCTCTTGAAGGGTAAAAAATTCCATGCAAGCAGAGTTTGCTAAAAATGCCCAGAACTAAGGTGAGCTCATAGCCTGACAGAGAGAGCCCTCCAGCAGCACTTTCCAACATCTCCCTT
>NW_024374818.1:0-389 GCF_014805655.1 Passer montanus | reverse complement strand
CCCCACATCCCTGTGTCCCCACATCCCCCCATCCCTGCCTCCCCACACCCACTGCAGCACCCCGCGGTGACCCTGTGTCCCCACATCCCCGTGTCCCCATGTCCTCCTGTCCCCACATCCCCGTGTCCCCTCGTGTCCCCACACCTCCACCACCGTTCCCGCAGCCCCACGTGCCCTCCACACCCCACATCCCCTGCATGCCCTGTTCCCCTGCAGCCCCCCACGCCCCCCGGTGTCCCCGCACCGTGTCGCTCCGGCCGCGCCAGGCGCTGCAGCTCCCCGCGCAGGTGGCCCAGGCTGGCGTTGAGGGCGCCGAGCCGGGCCGGCAGCTCCAGCGCCTTGCCCAGCAGGGCGGCGTGCCCGCGGGCCGTGGCGTTCAGGTCCCGCAC
>NW_024374817.1:0-389 GCF_014805655.1 Passer montanus | reverse complement strand
CAGCAGTTCTTCTCTTTGAAAAGCTGCATGGAGCTCATCCTTTAAATTTTGCTAGCAGATTAGAGGGTAAATTACTTACCAGCCTGGATGTTTCCCTCTTGACTTCCTTCCTCAGGCAGAAGTGATTCAAGGTCAAGCTCTTACCTTTGTGAGGAAAGTTGCAATCAGCAGAGAACTGCAGCTGTTCTGGGAGCATGCTCTGGTAGTTCCACCTCTTCCCTCCTACTAGTGTGATAGAACACTTGTACTACAACTGTTTCTCCCAGACCAAATTCTGGACTGAAAAAATCCTTAATTATTATCAACTATTTTATTTCAAGACCCTTTTGCAGCCTTTTCTGCACACTCTCTATCATTGGCTCAACCTGTACCTCCTCATTAAACCCTTT
>NW_024374816.1:0-389 GCF_014805655.1 Passer montanus | reverse complement strand
GGGACCCCCAGGGACCCCCGGGACCCCCAGGGACCCCTGAGAGACCCCACAGGGACCCCCCGGGACCCCCCAGGGACCCACAGGGACCCCAGAGTGGCTGAGCCCCCGGGGACCCACAGGGACCCCCCGGGGACCCCAAGAGACCCCACAGGGACCCCCCCAGGCACCCCAGAGGGACCCCGCAGTGGCTGAGCCCCCGAGGGACCCCGAGAGTGACCCCACAGGGAGCCCTGAGGGACCCCGAGACTGGCCTGAGCCCCTGAGGGACCCCAGAGTGACCCCCCAGGGACCCCACAGGGAGCCCTGAGGGACCCAGAGTGACCTGAGCCCCCCGAGTCACCCCACAGTGATCCTGGAGAGACCCCACAGTGACCCCAAGAGTGGCCTGA
>NW_024374815.1:0-390 GCF_014805655.1 Passer montanus | reverse complement strand
CCGGCAGGGTGGGAACGGGGGCGGGAATTGGGGATTTAGGGTCAGGGATTTGGGATTTGGGATCAGGGATTTGGGGATTTAGGAGCAGAGACTTGAAGAGTAGGGGATTTAGGATCAGGAATTTCAGGGGTTTAGGATCAGGAATTTCGGGGGTTTAGGATCTGGGATCAGGAATTCGAGGATTTGAGGATTGGGAATTTTGGGATTTGGGATCAGGAATTTGGGATTTGGGGATTTAGGATCAGAGACTTGAGGACTAAGGGATTTAGGATCAGGAATTTGGTGGTTTCAGAGCAGGAATTTGGGAGTTTAGGATCAGGAATTCAGGGATTTGAGGACTGGGAATTTGGGGTTTAGGTCAGGATTAGGGGGTTTAGGATCAGGCCTAGG
>NW_024374814.1:0-390 GCF_014805655.1 Passer montanus | reverse complement strand
TACAACGGAGCTGTCGAAGCAATAGCAACGTTTCTGAGTAAGTCAGTGTTTAAACATTGATCACAATGACAGCCTCTGAAGTTTCACTTTGGTAAACTTTCAAAGTGCAATTCCATCGCAGGCGCTCCAGGGAGCCAGCGCACACCCTGTGCATTCCAGACCTAGGTCTTTGATGTGCAGCAGTTCAAATGTGAGTTATGTTGGTTTTCCTTTAGTAGCAGACAAATATTTACCAGTATGCAGAAAGCGTGCAAGTACACAGACATTGCATCTAGCTGGTAAATTCATTCAGAAGCACCCCTGTTTCTTTGGATGAGGCTACTGAGCACTGGGTTTTTTTCCCCAAAACAAGTATTGCACTGTTCCCATAACAATGCTATCAGCTTACAC
>NW_024374813.1:4211-8302 GCF_014805655.1 Passer montanus | reverse complement strand
TTTATGGGGTTTTTATGGGGTTTTTAATGATTTTTTTACTGTTTTTTAAAATGGTTTTTAATGGTTTCTTTTAATGGGGTTTTTATGGGGGGGTTTATGGGGTTTTTGGGGTTTTTATGGGGTTTTTATGGGGTTTTTGTTTGGTTTTTATGGGGTTTTTAATGATTTGTAATGTTTTTTTAAATGGTTTTTAATGTTTTTTTAATGGGGTTCTTATGGGTTTTTTTTGGGGTTTTTATTTGGGTTTTTTGGGGTTTTAAAGGTTTTTTTTAAATGGGGTTTTTATGGGTTTGTAAAGTTTTTTTTTAATGGGATTTTAATGGGGTTTTTAAGGGTTTTTTTAAATGGGGTTTTTATGGGGTTTTGGGGTTTTTTAGGGTTTTTTTTGGGGTTTTGGGGGATTTGGGATTTTTAGGGGTTTGGGATTTTGGGGTTTTGGGGGTTTTATGAGGATTTTATGGGGCTTTTTTTGGGTTTTAATGGTTTTTTTTTAGTGGTTTTTAATGGTTTTTAAATGTTTTTTAAATGGGGTTTTTGTGGGGTTTTTATGGGTTTGGGGTTTTGGGGTTTTCATGGGGTTTGGGGTTTTTGTTGGGTTTTGGGGATTTGGGGTTTTTGGGGGTTTTGTGGGAATTGGGGTTTATGGGGGTTTGGGGTTTTAATGGGGTTTTTAATGTGGTTTTTGGGGGTTTTGGGGATTTTTTGGGATTTTTACGGGGTTTTGGTTTTGGGGGTTTTTGTGGGGTTTGGGGTTTTTGGGCTTTAAATGCTTTTGGGGTTCTTTTGGGGTGATTTGGGGTTTTTTTGGGGTTTCATGTGGTTTAATAAGTTTTTTTGCACGGATTTTTAAAGGTTTTTGAGTTTTTGGGTTTTGGGCATTTTGGGTTTGGGGGTTTTTGGGGGGTTTGGGGTTTTTATTGGGTTTTTGGGATTGGTCATTGCTTTGGAAATGCAATTTCCCCAAAATGTCCCCAAATGCCCCAAAATGTCCCAAAATGTCCCCAAAATGTCCCAAAAATGCCCCAAAATGTCCCCAGGTGACCCCGCCCGGCCCCGCCCTCGGCAGCCTCGGCACCACAGGTGGGTCCAAAAAACCCAAAAAACCCCAACAACCCCCACAAAAGCGACGGGGGAGGGGCGGGTTTGGGGGATTTGGGGAATTTTGAGGGGATTTTTTTGGCATTTTAACGGAATTTGGGGAATTTTAAGGGGAATTTTGGGGAATTTTAGCAGGACTTGGGGTATTTAAAGGGGAATTTGGGAATTTTTAAGGGGATTTGGGGTATTTTGGGGCGATTTCAGGAATTTTAGGTGGATTTTGGGGCGTTTAAAGGGGATTTTAACAGAATTTTATCGGAATTTTGGGAACTTTGTCAGGATTTCAGGAATTTTAAGGGAATTTGGGGTATTTTAAGCAGATTTTGGGAATTTTAAGGGGAGTTTTGGAAACGTTGAGGCAATTTGGGGAATTTAAAGCGGATTTTGGGAGTTTTAATGGGATTTGAGGGATTTTGAGGGGAATTTTGGGGTATTTGAATTGAATTTGGGGAATTTTAAGCAGATATTGGGAATTTTAAGGGAATTTTGGGAACTTTAAGGGACTTTTATAAATTTTGAGGGAATTTTGGGGTATTCTGAGCAGATTTTGGGAATTTTGAGGGGATTTCAGGAATTTTAAGGGAAATTTTGGGGAAAAACGGGAAATTGTTGCCCAAAAATGGAAATTTTTGGGTTAAAAAAACCCCCCGGGAATGTAGCCCCGCCCCCCGCGCGGATTTTGGGGCGTTTTGGGGCTTTTTGGGGGGTTTGGGATGGAGAGAGAGAAAAATGGAAAAATGGAAGAAAAATGAGGGAAAAAATGGAAATTTTGGGGGTGGAGGGGGGAGGGGCGCCCCCGGTTTTTTTGGGGGGTTTTGGGGTTTTTTGTGGTGTTTTTTTTTTGGTGTGGAAATGAGGAGAAAAGGAGGAAAATGGGAAAAAATGGGGGAAATCCCCAATTTTGGAGGGGTTTGGAGCACGACCCCGGAGGTGCTGGAGGAAGAAACGACCAAAAATGGGAAAAAACACCAAAAATGGGAAAAAAACCGACCAAAAATGTGAAAAACCGACCAAAAATGTAAAAATATACCAAAAATGGGAGAAAAGCAAAAAAAAAAAAAACCCAGGAGGAAAAAGCCAAAAAAATGGGAAAAAGGAGAAAAATGTCAAAAAAAAAAATTAAAAAAGGTGAAAAAAGACCAAAAAAAAAGGAGGGAAAAAAAGGCAAAAAATAATTTAAAAAAGGAAAAAAGGAGAAAAATGTCAAAAAAAAAATTAAAAAAGGTGAAAAAAGACCAAAAAAAAGGAGGGAAAAAAGGCAAAAAATAATTTTAAAAAGGAAAAAAAAAGGAAGAAAAAAAGGTGAAATGATTCAAAAATGGAGATGGAAGAAATGGATGGAAAATGGGGGAAAAGGAGGAAAAATGGATAAAAAAGGAGGAAAAAGTGAGAAAAGAGGATGGAAATGGTGAAAAAAGGCAAAAAATGGACACACAAAGGAGGAAAATGGACAAAAAACGGTCAGAAATGGAGAAAATGGAGAAAAATGGAGAAAAATGGAGAAAAATGGACCAAAAATCATCAAAAAGGAGAAAAATGGACCAAAAAAAAGGATAAGAAATGGACAAAAATGGTCAGAAAAGGTGAAAATGGAGAAAAATGGTCAGGAAAAGGAGAAAAATGGACAAGAAATGGCAAGGAAAGGAGAAAAATGGATAAAAATGGGCAAAAATGGAGAAAAAGGCAAAAAATAATTTTAAAAAGGAAAAAAAAAGGAAGAAAAAAAGGTGAAATGATTCAAAAATGGAGATGGAAGAAATGGATGGAAAATGGGGGAAAAGGAGGAAAAATGGATAAAAAGGAGGAAAAAGTGAGAAAAGAGGATGGAAATGGTGAAAAAAGGCAAAAAATGGACACAAAAAGGAGGAAAATGGACAAAAAATGGTCAGAAATGGAGAAAATTGAGAAAAGTGGAGAAAAATGGAGAAAATGGAGAAAAATGGACCAAAAATCATTAAAAAGGAGAAAAATGGACCAAAAAAAGGATAAAAAACGGACAAAAATGCTCAGAAAAGGTGAAAATGGAGAAAAATGGTCAGGAAAAGGAGAAAAATGGACAAGAAATGGCAAGGAAAGGAGAAAAATGGATAAAAATGGGCAAAAATGGAGAAAAATGGGTAAAAATGGACAGAAAAGGAGAAAAATGGAGAAAAAATGGTCAGAAATGGAGAAAAATGGGCAAGAAAAGGGAAAAAATGAACAAAAAAGGAGAAAAATGGACAAAACTGGTCAAGAATGGCCAGAAAGGGACAAAAAGGGGCCAAAAATGGCCAAAAAAAGGAAAAAATGGACCAAAAATGGCCGGAAAAGGAGAAAAATGGATAAAAATGGGCAAAAAAGGAGAAAAATGGGTAAAAATGGACAAAAAAGGAGAAAAATGGAGGAAAAATGGTCAGAAATGGAGAAAAATGGGCAAGAAAAGGGAAAAAAATGAACAAAAAAGGAGAAAAATGGACAAAACTGGTCAAGAATGGCCAGAAAGGGACAAAAAGTGGCCAAAAATGGCCAAAAAAAAGGGAAAAATGGACCAAAAATGGCCAGAAAAGGAGAAAAATGGACAAAAATGGTCGGAAAAGGAGAAAAATGGACAAAAATCTGGCCAGAAATGGTCGGAAAGGAGAAAAACTGACAGAAATGGACAAAACCTGGCCAAAAAGGGCCAGAAAAGGACAAAAAACGGGCAGGAAATGCCAAAAAAAGGACAGAAAATGCCAAAAACTGCCGAAAAGGGCAGGAAATGCCAAAAACTGCCGAGGAGGGCAGGAAATGCCAAAAAAGGACAAAAAAGGCCCAAAAAAGCCAAAGCGGCGCAGCCACACCTCAGCCGGGCAGCGCCAAAAAGGCCAAAATCGGCGTTTTTAGACCAAAAACGGGGGAGGGGCCGCCCCTCCCCCCCCCGCAGCTGGAATGAACCAAAAAGGGCCCAAAGGGGGGGAGGGGCCCCAAATACCTCAGAACTGAAACCAAAAATTGGGGGGGGGGGGGGGGAGGCT
>NW_024374813.1:0-555 GCF_014805655.1 Passer montanus | reverse complement strand
CCCAGCCCACCCCCCAGCCCCGCCTGGAGCTCCTGGGGGTCCCCGAGCTCGACCCCCCCAGCCAGTTCCAGTGCCTGGAGTGCGGCGCGCTGCTCCTCACGCCGGGGCAGCTCCTGGAGCACCAGGAGCTGCACCTCAAGCTGCTGGGGACCCCCGCGGACCCCCCAAAACCCTCCCCGAATTCCGGGATCCACTTCGAGTGCCCCGAGTGCCGCGCGCTGTTCCAGAGCCAGGAGCTGTGGCTGGCGCACCGCCAGAGCCACCGAAACGCCGCGAATTCGCCCCAAAGCACAGCCAGGGTGGACGTGGAGCACTCCTACCGCAAGCAGGGCGCCGAGAGCGCCGAGATCTGCGCCGAGATCGCCGCAGAACCCACAAACCCCGACAGCGCCGCTGTTCAACTCCTCCTGTACGAGTGTGGGGAGTGTTTGCAGCTCTTCCAGAGCCCCAAGGATTTCCTGGAGCACCAAGCCACGCACTTGGCGCCGCCGGCAGCGGCGCCGCCGGAGCCGCGGTGCCAGCACTGCCGCGAGCTGCTGCCCTCGGCGCGGCTGC